>NC_142443.1:6409919-6714677 GCF_059453495.1 Arachis ipaensis | reverse complement strand
AAAAATTTAACACGTTAGAAATGTAATAAAGAAAAACTACTAAAAGTAACATTAAATTATTAATTAATCACCATAGTAAACAAAAACATTACCCCATTATAATTATCTCGATACTAACAAACATGCGCATGTGTTAGCAAGAAATTGTGTTATAATGAAATGTCTTATATTATTTAATTTAAGCCATACATACATAGGCATGCAAATGATGCAATTATCTTAGAATTTACAAGAAAAAAATTTTGTGACTCAAATAATTACATCCAATTAAGAAATGATTGTTTCCACCAATAAAAACATACACATACATGCAAAAAATAAGTACAAGTTGTTTATCTGAAAAACTAGTAATAATATATATAAAAATAAGAAGCGCAATGAAAAGAAAGAGAAGCAAAAGTAATTAAGAATTGTAGTGAGTATCAAAGTCTGAATAGTGGTGGAAAAAGCATTGCAATATCACGGAAGCAACATAAAGAAAATGCGCACGCACTAATTTCATTTGAGTCAAGCCTGATAACTATTTGTTTTTATCAGCAGCCATATGCACTCATTAATAACCTTATAAATACCCAACCTTATGCCCTTAATCACAATTAGTAATATACACTCTCATCATATGCAATGGCTTCTCCTATAACATCTCAAGAAAATGCAACATATTTCTCTTGTGCTTGTCAATGGCTTAGACAATTGCCCAAGAAATCATGCAAGAAAGCTACAAATGTTGCAAAGAAAATAAAGAAATCGGGGCAAGATGATCCTAGAAGGATTACTCATTCTCTCAAAGTAGGATTTGCACTCACATTGGTCTCCATGTTCTTCTATGTCCAAGCTCTTTATGATAGCTTTGGTGTCAATGCATTGTGGGCTATTATGACGGTCGTTGTTGTCATGGAATTTTCTGTTGGTAAGTACCTATATATATGTCTTCACCTTTCGTTATCATTACATCATCATTATTATACATACAAATTCAACTATCATCTTAAAATACTAAATATTTATTAAAAATAAATTAAAAAAATACTATTTATTTTTTAAAATTCAGTTTTATCAATTTTTTAAGAATTTATTATTATTTAATTAATTTAAATACTCATTTCACGTATCAATTATTTAAAAAATAAAAAATTACTTATTTTTTATTTTTTTTAAAGACCGAATAAAAAGACAATATTTAAAAAATATTTAATTACAATAATAAATTAAATATATATTTATATATTGACTGATTTAATAACTGACTTTTAGATGTAAATAATATTTTCGATACAAATTAAATAAAAAAATGTTTTTTAGATTTATATATATCTATAGTCTAAACTTCTAATAAGCATGACTTACTTAATTAATTCAATTTTCCATTTATTTCAGGAGCAACTCTTGGAAAAGGACTAAATAGAATGGCAGCAACATTGCTAGGTGGTTTTCTAGGTTTTGGAGTTCAACAACTAGCAACTTTGCCTGGAAAGACAAATCAGCCAATACTATTGGCAATTTTTCTCTTCATCATAGGTACCAAATTAATTAATTAAAAATAATATAATATAATATAATGTATGAATTTATTGATTAATTAAAGAATTCATCATCTATACATTATCATTAATTTATTATTATTGTTGTGTTACAGGTGCGGTGATGACATATATTAGGTGTATCCCTGGAGTGAAAGCAAAATATGATTATGGATTCTCAATTTTCATATTAACCTTCAGTCTTGTATCTATATCCGGTTATAGAAATGATGAGAGTGAAACACTAGAATTATCTTGCAAGAGACTATTCACAATTATCATTGGAAGCATTTTGTCTATGATTGTATCCGCTTGCATATTTCCGGTGTGGATAGGAGAGGATCTTCATAATTCCGTTGCTAAAAACATAGAAAAGATAGGCGATTTCTTAGAAGGTATATACATATCTATTTAAACATCTATATTAATTAATTGTGATATTATATATATGGTGATTATTTTAAATTCTATGTAAGGAAATTAACTAAAAGATAAAACTTTATTTCTTTGTAGGGTTCATCAATGACTCCTTTAATGTATCGGAGGAGAAGAATGAGAAATCATTTGCTGAGGAATATGAAAGTGTTCTTAATTCAAAAACAAAGGAAGAAAACATGGTAAAATTAAATCCCAAGTTTGCTTTTATTTTAGTTTAATGCGTATAAACTAACATATAATGATTTAGCAAAATATTATTCGTACACCAAATTAAAATCAATTATTAAAATTAGTTATCAATGTATTTATATATAAATACATGTATAATTTAATTTATTTTCAACATATATTTTATATTAATGATTACTTTAATAACTAATTTTAGTATATACGTAACATAGTCAATAATTTATTATTACATTAATAAGAAAAAACGTCAAATACATAAACTTACCAACAAGTGCAATCCTTATTGTCTTGTAGGCTAATTTGGCTTCATGGGAACCTCGACATGGCAAGTTTCAATTCAATCATCCATGGAAGCAATACTTGAAAGTTGGAAACTCAACGAGGCAATGTGCTTACAAAATTGAAGCCCTAGATTACCACATTAAGTCTAAGATCCAAGTATGTAATAGAGCACTTCATTCTACCATGCATTATTATTAGGAAAAGTCTAGGAGACCAGCAACTTTGTTAAATTCTGATCAGCATGTAACTAGCAAAGAAAAGTGAGCTATTGGATGAAATCTTACACCAATCTCACACCATTAAAATCATCTTGATGGCTATTTGATGGCTACAAATCACAAAAATTGCTGCCCCCTAGCATTTCTCTTATTATTAATTATTTCTCATTATATAAATCCTCGAATAAAATTAATTAATATATATAGCTTACTTTCTAACATATACATGTTGATTTTTTGTATGTAGATTACACATGAACTAAGGAACAAAATTAAGGATACATGCCAACACATTTGCTTAGAATCCGGGAAGGCTTTGAAGGAGTTATCTTTATCAATTAAATCAATGAAATGCTTATCAAAAACAAATTATAAGGCTCACATTGCAAATGCCAAAGAGGCAATTGAATCCCTAAGCACTATGTTAAAATCAAATCTCTCAGGAGGAGTAGTAGAGGTTAATCTACTAGAGGTAGTGGCAATTGCTGCAATGGCTTCACTCCTAATGGATGTTGTGATTAGCATTGAAAGAATTTCGGAACAAGTTGATGAATTAGCATCCTTGGCACATTTCAAGAGTCATAATAATAATGTTCATGAAGATCAAACAAAAGCTACGAGAACAAGACCGTTACCTTTGCTTCGTGAAGGGATTATGAAACGGTTTTTCCCTCGTGACAAAATGCCACATCATCACAACAACAGAATTCATGAGTCTTCAATATGTTCGCCGAAACAAAATAGGAGTTCAACCATAGAAGTGATTGTTCAGTAATCAATTTAATTAACTAATTAAATACAGTATAAGAGTTTAATTATTCTTTCATTCATAAAAAAGTTGTAACATTATTGTATTATATATATAGTTCTTTATATATACAAATACGAGATATGTATACTTATATTATATATCAATGATATTTTGATCTTTATCTAATTTAATTCGTATAGATTAATTAAAGATTCCTTTATCAATTTAAGTATAATTTGCTTTACATTTATGGTTGACGCATTACTACTCTACTTCACTATTATATTTTCAAGTTTCAACGAAGCAAGGTAGGTATATATGCAACACATGACATGGCAAATACAAAGTTCCATACGATAACGTTGATCAAACAAATTAAAACTTCACACTGCTATATATACTGGGATAGTACATACATTAATTACCTCTATATATGTATATGCACTACCTTTGTTTCTCGTTACTAATAGTAGGTAAGGGAGGAAGTGTCGAAGTAAAATTTGAACTCCATTCACTAAAATTAAATTTGGCTTATGATTCAATTTATTAACAATTTATAATTTTATATAAATAAATAATAATTTATGTATAAAAGATTATATATATATATATATATATATATATATATATATATATATATATATTATTTATCAATTATAGTTTATACTCTTTATTAAAATTATATATAAAATATGATTATAAAATTTTATACCAAACATTAATGTGTGTGTATATATATTGTTCTCTTCTATAATTTAATTAGATTTATTATTCACTTTCAATCTAGGGTAAAAAACAGAAATAAGTAAGAGAGAAAATAATTTACGTAAATAAGCCTCTACCAACGTTTATATGTAGTTCGAATCAGCTTAGTTCGAATTCTATTTCTACATAATTCGAACCAACTTGGTTCGAATTATACACAAACACATGCACACACTAATTCGAATTACACACAAACACACGCACAGACTAATTCGAACCAGCTTGATTCGAATTATACACACAGTAATTCATGGTATAATTCGAATTATGCTGTTAAAAAATTAATAATTTATTAAAAAAATTTTATTAAAAAATTTATTAAAAAAATTAATAATTTAAAAATTAAAAAAATATATATTTTATTTCATACGTTAAAAAAAAGCTAACAAAATATTTAATTACGAGACTTCTTTAATGAGCTATCAATTCGAATTCCATACAATACTTTTCTGTCCATTTTTAATAGTTCATGAATATTTTTTAATAAATTTTTTTAATAAATTTTTTTAAATTATACTACAAAAAATATTTTATCCTATGCAAAATAATTTAAAAAAAAGGCTTAAAAATGTTAGGAGTACTATAAAAATTTGTAATGTTATAATAACTTAGGTAAATACATGCATGTACTCAAATTTTAAATAAAATATTCTACTTAGTCAATAATAATTTAGAAATGAAAGAAAATATTTTATTCTATACAAAATAATTAAAAAATATATTTTATTCTATACAAAATAATTTTAAAAAATAGCTTAAAAGATGTTATGAATACTATAAAAGTTTGTAATATTCTAGTGATTTAGGTAAATACATTATAAAAATATTTTTTTTTTAATTTCTAAATTATTAGTGGCTATGTGGAGTATTTCTTTAATGTCCTAAGTCATTAGGACATTACAAATTTTTATAGTACTTCTAACATCTTTTAAGCCATTTTTTAAATTATTTTGTATAGAATAAAATATTTTTTTGTGGTATAATTTAAATAAATTTATTAAAAAATATTCATGAGCTATCAATTAAAAATTAAAAATAAAAAATATAAATATATAAAATATATAATGTATAAATTCGAATTCAAATTTGACGTATAAACTCATAAACTCTGTTAATGGGTTGAATCATAACTAGTTCACGAATAAGTAGTAACTCACTTTCGGTATATGTTAGTAGGTAAAAGGAATTAGGAATGAAGAGATGGAGTATATTCTTTTAAGGTTAAGGGGCAGGGGTCAAATAAAAAGTTGACTGAGTTGAATCTAAGCAGTCAGCGGCGTGCGTCAATATATCTCATGCAAAATAGTTTGCGCACTTTATTTAGATTAAATCATATATATAATAACATGTATGTCAAACGTGCCAGCTAAGCTTTTCTCCTAACTATGCATGCATTCTTATTCAATTTAATATGTTTATAAGTTACATATAACGACCAATAGCTGCTCATATCAATGAATTAGTGCTTCTTCTTCTTCAAGAAAATCCCTGCGGCAGGTAAGAAAATTCTAAATTGAAAGCTGACAATATTGATTTTTTTTTTTTTAGTATGTGCTTTCAGCCACAAATTAAATCAGGTCTTTTTTTTCCCTTCCACTTACAAAGTTGGTAGTTTTATTAGATGGATTTAACAGAAAACTTTAAAACTACATGAGAAAGTGGGGCATTAACTACAGTCCTCATCACTTAGCTTGTCATAAAAAAAAACAGCGTTTGGAAGATTGTAAAAATCTAAGACCACAAGTCCACAACGCTTATTACAATTCTCATAATTACGACAACCACTAAGCACATAAAGTTTTAATTTCTTTACTAATTCTCATGTATGTGACAAGTTATTTAATTTAAAAATAATGCTACGCATTCAAATTTTTTGTTAATTAAGTATAATTAAATTAGTCTAATATAATAAAAATTAGTTATAGTTAGTATTATTTTAAATTTTATTATTTAATTTGGTTGAATTTAGTTCATAAAAAAAATTTAGATATATAACATTATTTTTAATTTAATTATGTTACTTATATACTAAAATTTAACCACTAATTAACTATAACATATAAATATACGTATTTAATTCTTTATAATTTTTTATTATATTATTATAAATAAATTTAATTGTTCATTTATTGTAAATTTAATTATTTTACCACGACCAATTTAATTATTCAGATAATGATTATTTTATTAAAAAGTTTTATAATTAATATACATAATACATAATATATGTTACAGACTTACGGCCCAACTTAGCTGAGCACAATGGCCGTCCCGGCCCATGAGCAGACCGATCCGTGCAGTCGGGTCGAATCCGCTCGGTCTGCGACTCGGACACGCACCCTTATTATCAGCTGCATGACAACTGTGGGAAACGAAGCTTCCTGGAAGGAGGTCTCCCCTCGTGGGGCCCACCCTACTGACAGGGTATATAAGGGGAGGGTCCTACCCCTCCTCCAAGGTACGTCATCATAACTTTTTCTCTCCGCCACTTGCACACGGACTGACTTGAGCGTCGGAGTGTCCTTGCAGGTGGCACCCCCTCAACTCGCGAAGAACTTGGGAAGTCGGCCACTCACACTACTCGTCCCCAGGACCCAAGCCGAGGCAGGGACCCATCTTCACACCCAAGACCGTCCGGTAACCGACCAATCGAATATTGGCGCCGTCTGTGGGGACCTTGCCGATATGGACTTTGTTTTGGTTCCTGGTGGGGCTAACGGCAAAGCCGGGCCCCGCGGGGAGGGAATGGATCCCAGAAGCAGAAGGGTAGCCGTCGGAGCTCCCACTCGCGAGGGCGCCGGATCCCCCCCGCGGCATCCCGAGGGACGACCCTTTGGAGGAACAGGCAGTGACAGCGCCAGAATAATACAAGAGCCGCGCCATAGGGTTCAGAACTTAGAGCGAGAAGTAGCCAACCGTGAAAGTCGTCAGCCTACTCCTAGTCAAGAGTGTTTCCGATCCACTCAAAGAGGAGAAAGGAGTCTCCGAAGAAGTCACTCTAGGCACACTCTGAGCCCCCGGATAGAATCAGAAAGCCAGGAAAGCAGAGAGGCGCCAAGGAGACGACGAGATCCTTTGGTCTATACCCGATCACCAACAAGAGATACCAAAGAGGAAGACTGGGAAGGCGACAGAGAACGAGGAAGAACGTGCCAACCACAACAAGAACACCACAGAGAAAGGGCAGGCAGAAGCCGGCCTAACAAAGAGCATAGTAGGGAGAGATCGAGGAGAACCCGGCAACTGGTGGTCATGGGGGTGACCTCTTTCTACCACTCGATCCTCGGAGTACGGCTGCCGAAGCACTGTGATAAGCCGACAGATATGAGGTACGATGGTACTCAAGATCCCCAGGAACATCTAACGGCCTTTGAGGCCAGGATGAACGTGGAAGGGGTAGGCGATGAGATAAGGTGTCGGGCTTTCCCAGTAACCTTAGCTGGGCCAGCAATTCGCAGGTTTAATTCCCTCCCCCAGGGTTCAATAACCACGTTTGCCGACATCAGTCGCGCCTTCTTGGCCCAGTTCACCACGCGTATCGCTAAAGCAAAACACCCGATTAACCTGCTAGGAGTGACTCAACGAGCCAGCGAGCCAACCAGGAAGTACCTGGATAGATTCAATGATGAGTGCCTGGAGATTGATGGCCTAACCGATTCGGTGGCCAGCTTGTGTTTAACCAACGGGCTACTAAATGAGGATTTCAGAAAACACCTTACCACCAAGCCCGTCTGGACGATGCAGGAAATCTAGAACGTGGCCAGGGAATATATCAATGACGAAGAAGTAAGCCAGGTCATGGCAGCCAATAAACGACAGCCTGCATATTCTAATGCCCGCCCGTCCGGCGGCGGGGAGAGGTCTAAGGAACACTCCAGAGACGGAGGGTCAGCCAAGACTTTCAAGCCCTTTCCCCGTGTTGGAAAGTTCACAAACTACACCCCCTAGCGGCCCCAATCGTTGAGGTCTATCAACAGATCACCGACAAGGGCATCTTGTCGAAGCCACGACAACTCAAGGACAAGACGGGAGAAAACAAAAACCTCTATTGTGATTACCACAAGGGCTATGGCCACAAGACCTAACACTGTTTCGACCTGAAAGACGCCCTGGAACAAGCCATCCGAGAAGGAAAATTGGCTGACTTCTCCCACCTTATAAGGGAACCAAGGAGGAGGGACCGGGACCGATCAGCCGAGGACAAAAGTCGCACCGTGAGGCAAAGACAGGAAGCCGAGGAGGACAGTGAGCGTGGCCTCACTGTGGTAAATGTGGTGATCGGAAGAGACGTCCCTCCCAGATCGAAATCAGCTAGCAAGAAGGACACCAAAGTCTTAGCTATGTCCTCTGGCCCAACGCTGCTCTCCCGAAGGGTACCCTTAATATCATTCGGCCCCGAAGATCAATGGTTTGACGAGGTTGCGAAGAACCCGCCGATGGTGATCACAGCCAGAGTGGGCACCGGCCTAGTAAAGCGGATCCTGGTGGACACAGGGCCGACTCCAATATTATGTTTCGCAATGTATTCAATGCTCTGGGCCTACAGGATGCCGACTTGAGGGGCCACCAACACGGCGTAGTAGGCCTAGGCGATAACTTCATCAAGCCAAATGACATAGTTTCCCTCCCGGTCTCCATCGGCGGAGGCAGGGGGAAGAGGTCGCTAATGGCGTAGTTCGTTGTCTTAAGGGACTCCACGGCCTACAACCTCATCCTGGGGAGGAAGACCATCAACGAATTCGGGGCAGTGATCTGCACCAAGCTACTGCTAATGAAGTTTGTTGTTGATGATGGGTCAGTGGGGACCATCAAGGGAGACCTGGAGACGGCGGTCGCATGCGACAACGCCAGCCTCTCCCTGAGAAAGAAGTCTAAAGAAGCATCCGGTGTTTTTCTCGCCGACCTGGACGCCAGAGTTGATGACAAACCTAGGCCGGAACCAGAGGGCGACCTTGAAAAGTTCAAGGTCGGCGACTCGGATGAGAAGTTTACCTTTGTAAACAGAAATTTACCCCATGACTTGAAAGGACCCCTGCTGGAGATGATCAGGGCCAACGTCAACTTGTTCGCCTGGACCTCGGCCGACATGCCAGACATAGACCCCCAATTCATGTCGCACCATCTGGCCGTGAGACCAGAGGAAAAGCCAGTCGCCCAAAAGAGGAGAAAAATGTCCAAAGAAAGGGCAGCGGAGGTGGCCAGACAGACGGCCAGCCTACTAGAAGCAGGCTTCATTCGGGAACTCGACTACGCGACTTGGTTGTCAAACGTGGTCCTGGTTAAAAAGTCCAGTGGGAAATGGAGAATGTGCATGGATTACTCTGACCTTAACAAAGCATGTCCAAAGGACTCCTTCCCCCTACCCAACATCGATGCTCTTGTTGACGCAGCGGCGGGTTACCGGTATCTGAGCTTCATGGATGCCTATTCGGGGTATAATCAGATACCGATGCACCGGCCAGACGAAGAGAAAACGGCGTTCATAACGCCAGGAGGGACATACTGCTACAAAGTGATGCCGTTCGGACTGAAGAATGCAAGGGCCACATACCAAAGGCTGATGAACAAGGGCTTTAGAGACCTCATCGGCAAGATGGTAGAGGTGTATGTAGACGATATCTTGGTCAAGACCGACAAAGCCGACGACCTCATAGGTGACCTGGAGAATGTCTTCACTTCTCTTCGTCGACACGGAATGAGGCTCAATCCGTTGAAGTGTGCCGTCGCTATCGAAGCCAGAAAATTCTTAGGGTTCATGATAACCCAAAGGGGGGTGGAGGCCAACCCAAAAAAGTGTGAAGTAATCCTACAGATGAAGAGCCCGGGAAGTGTGAAAGATGTCCAAATGTTGGCGGGCTGACTCACCACACTATCCTGATTCCTCGGCGCATCGGTGGCCAAGGCTCAGCCTTTCTTTAACCTGATGAAGAAGGGGATCGCGTTCGAGTGGACTCCGGTATGTGAGGAGGCTTTCAAACAGTTTAAGGAGATAATCTCAGCGCCGTCCGTCCTCACGAGGCCTAGAAATGGAGAAGCACTATACTTGTATTTGGCAGTAACCGATGAGGCCTTGGCGGCGGTCTTGGTGCGAGAAGAGGGGAAAACCCAACAACCAATATATTTCGTGAGTAAAGCACTACAAGGAGCGGAGCTAAGGTATAGCAAGCTGGAGAAGGTGGCTTATGCAGTCCTGACCTCGTCGCGAAGGTTGCGGCAGTACTTTCAAGGACACCAAGTAGTCGTCAAAACGGATCAGGCAATCCGACAAGTACTCCAGAAACCCGATCTGGCGGGTAGAATGATGACTTGGGCTATTGAACTCTCCCAATACAACTTACAGTATGAACCCAGGCACGCGATCAAAGCTCAAGCCATGGATGACTTCCTGGTAGAGGTAACAGGGGACCCGCCCGGGACACCGAACACACGGTGGAAGCTCCATGTGGACGGAGCATCCAACCAAACGTTCGGAGGAGCATGAATAATCTTAGAAAACCCAGCTGGAGTTGGATACGAGTAGTCGGTCAAATTCGAGTTTCCAGTGTCAAACAATCAGGCAGAGTACGAGGCCCTGCTGGGCAGCCTGGCTCTAGCAAGAGAGGTCGGAGCTACCCGACTAGAGATATACAGTGACTCGCAGGTTGTGACCTCTCAGATCAATGGGACCTACCAAGCCAGAGACTCGCTATTACAGAAATACCTGAAAAAAGTCAGAGAGTTGAGTAAGCAATTCGAGGAGGTCACGGTCCAGCACGTGCCGAGAGAAAGGAACACACGGGCAGACCTCCTATCGAAACTGGCGAGTACAAAACCAGGGATGGGAAACTGGTCTCTCATTCAAGGTTTAATAAAAGAACCAGCAGTAGCTTTACACCTGACTCAGGCAAATCCCTCCTGGATGAACCTGATCATCGACTTCCTAGAAAAGGCCGAACTCCCTAGTGACGAAAAGGTGGCTAAGACGATAAGGCGAGAAGCGGCTAAGTATGCGATCATACAGGGCCAGCTGTTTAAGAAAGGGCTTAGCCAACCACTGCTGAAGTGTCTGTGTCCCGACCAAACAGACTACGTCCTCAGGAAAGTCCACGAAGGATGCTGCAGTCACCACATCGGAGGAAAGGCTCTAGCCAGAAAGCTCATCAGAATTCGTGAGAAGGTGCAAAAGATGCCAAGAGAATTCCAACTTCCACAAAGCACCAGCAACCGAACTTAGCCTCCTGACGGCTTCCCGACCGTTCTCACAATAGGGAATCGATCTGTTGGGACCCTTTCCGGTCGGGCCAGGGCAGGTCAAGTACCTGATAGTGGCCATTGATTATTATACAAAGTGGATAGAGGCTGAGCCGTTGGCTAGCATATCCTCGGTGAATTGTCGGGAGTTCATGTGGAGACAGGTAATAGCAAGATTTGGTATCCCGGAAGTCGTCATCTCAGATAACGGGACATAGTTTACTGATAAAAAATTCGGAGAATTCCTTGCCGGTTTGGGCATAAAGCAAAAATTCTCAATAGTTGAGCACCCCCAAACCAACGGACAAGTTGAAGCCGCGAACAAGGTCATCTTGCAGGGCCTCAAAAAACGACTTGACCAGAAGAAGGGGGCGTGGGCAAACGAACAAGCCTCGGTTCTCTGGTCCTACCACACAACTCAATAATCGGCTACTAGGAAAACGCCTTTCGGGCTCACCTATGGGGTAGATGCAATAATTCCCGTTGAAATCGGGGAGCCGAGTTTGTGACTACTCTTAGGAGGAGTCAAAGAGGCCGTGGAAAAGGACTTGGTGGACGAATCCAGGGAGATGGCTCATTTATCAGAAACAGCGCTAAAGCAAAGAATGCCCCTGCGCTACAATACCAAGGTGCTCAAAAGAGAGTTCGAACGGAACGACCTGGTCCTAAGGCGCAATGATATCGGGCTCCCGATACCAGGGGAAGGAAAGCTGGCGACAAACTGGGAAGGGCCTTACAGGGTGAAAGAGGTAATCGGCAATGGCGCCTACAAGCTAGAGCGATTAGACGGCAAAGAAGTCTCGAGAACGTGGAATACGGGCAATCTGAGAAGATTCTATTCCTAGAACAAACCCACCGGCTTAGTAAGAACACTTTATGACGAACTGCTTGTCCTTGACATATGTTTGCTATCATTTATTCGTTTAAACCATTTTACGTTTGAGCCATTTACTATTACCAATTATATACTACTTGTCATCTCTTTCCTTTCTCGTATTCGTTGTTACTTAATTAAGCCACCACGACGAGTAAACGGTCTCAAGCTGATACGGTACACCGGGACTGATCACCCCAGGCACCACAAAGGAAAACGCCATAACATGTGGCTATCGAAACGACAAAAGCCATGACCTAGCATTGCTAATTACCAACTAAGCGGTAAAACGTTCTTGAACAAATAAGTTAATACCAACCAAACGGTAAAGAAAATAAAGGAAAGTAAGCGCCGACAAGGCGGGAAACAAACGGTTTATCACAAGCCGATTAAACGGCAAACAAATTCGAACAGTTCGAAGATTGTGAACGTTACAAGTTACAAAAGCATACAAGTTACAAGGACGAGTCACTTCTTCGGCATGTCGATGATCTTGCCATCCTTGATAGTCTTGAAAACGCCAACAGCCGAGGTGTCGAAGTCGGGAGACAGCAGCTTTACTTGAGCTTTAAGAGCTTCCTCGGTCACCAGGATGGCATTCTTGCCCTGTTTTACGGTCTCTTTATACTTCTTCTTAAATTCAGCAGTCTCAACCTGAGCCGCCTTGACCGAGGAAAGCGCCTTATCACGCTCCTTCTCCAGTTCAACCACCCGACCTTGGAAAGAGTTAAGTTGACTCTCCAGGGTAAGCTCCCGCTCAGTAAGCCGGGCCACGGCAGCGTCAGAGGTTTTCACTTTCTCCTCTGCGGCCTTCAGCTTGTCGCCAGCAACCTTGGCCTTCTCTTCGGCTGACTTAGCCTTCTCTTCGGTTGACTTGGCCTTATACTCGGCAGCTGAAAGCTGCTCTCGGAGCAACTTCACTTCTTCTCTGTACCTGGCGTTAGCCTTAACAGCAGATTCAAGATTCACCTCAAGAGATCGGGTTCCCGCCAAAGCAGATTCAGCCTTTTAAGCTAGGGCGGCCCCCCTGAGCATAGTACAGTACATCCACCTCGCCTGAGAAGAAAGGTCCCTGCCAAAGAAGAAGTCCTCCGTGCCGGAAAGCAATTGAGAATCAATGAAGGTCCCGGCGTCCAAGTTCTTCTCCATGACAGTAAGAACCCCCTCAGGACTGGAGGATGGTTTTCTCTTCCTTGGGTTATCAACAACGACCACCTCTTCCTCCAGTTCCGCCTCTTCCCAGGGCTCCGGTTCGACTTCCACCTCAGGATGAGGACCTGATCCAAAGCCAGTACTGGCCACCCCCTTGGGAGGGCTGGGACTGAACCTCCGGGTTGACGGTATCCTCAGGGGGCACTTCCTGAGCGGGGGTAGCGGAGTCGTCATCACTACCAGCCAAGAAGGTGTCGAATAAACCCTCAAGTCCAGTCACCTCGGCAGACATTGACACTGCAACGAAACACGGAAAACAGTTAACCGTCAAATCGGGAAGATAAACCAAAACAACATGTAAGCACAAACAAATCACTAGACAGCTACTCACGTATATAATTCCTGGCCATATCCCGGTCACCCATAAGAAGATGAGGGTTAACAAGGTTTTTTCCGAAAACAGCCAACAAGACGTCGGCAATCCTCTTGTTCTCGGGGGACAACTCTTTATACGTTATATTGGTAAAGGTGTTAGCCCCTACTCCAAAGCTCCAGTACGTCGGTATGCGACGTTCTCCCTCTAGCGTCAACCAAAAAGGATGCCGACCTTCGGCCGGACGAACCTTGAAGTACTTGTCCTTAAAACCGTGATACGAATCTTCGAATACGCCGAAGATCCTCCGACCCTGGGCCGCCCGAAGCACATGTAGCCCTTTTTAGGCCTCCCCTCATTGGGAGGATTTGTTAAAGTAAAAAAGAAAAAGAAATACTTCAATTGAGACCGACAGCTCCAGGTGCTCACACACCATCTCGAAACAGCGGATGGAAGCCCAGCTGTTCGGATGCAATTGGGACGACGCTACATCACATCGATTGAGCAGCGCCATTTGAAAAGAGGAGAAGGGAAAGCGGACTCCCAAACGAGTGAACATGGTCTTATACAACCACATCCAGTCAGCGACCTGGTGAAAGTGCAAGTTTAGTTCATATATTCGCTCGTTATCGGCAGGAACGAAAGCCGCGTAATTAGCCTCCTCGTCGGTCCCCCCGCAAAGGTAGTCGGCCTGTCGGAACTCCGTAAGTTCCTCTAGGGACATCTGGTTGGGGGAATCCTTCACATCCGAAGTCACCCAAGCATATCGGTCATAGGGTGCCGGTCTCACGACCCTTACGACGGGACGCTGGGCCATACCTACAGTGGGGCACCACCAATATCAGTCTAAGAGGCCGAGAAGCCGATAATGACACCAGAAACTATAACTCGCCTATTCGATAACTACAAAACAAGGTATAAATCTACAGTCGAGTGTAGCGCCAGGAAAAGCAAAATCCTAGAATGGCAACCCCCTACAGTATCTACCTAATGTCACCTAATGTTAAAACTCAAACAAACATGCAATTCATATCAAGGCAACAATACACATGCAAAGGCTAGAATAACAAACAACAGAGATAAACAATACCATATCAATATGAGGGAAAAAGAATAGAAAGCCTACCAGGATAAGGATGGTAATGGAAGGGGATCGAAGAATCGATGACGATCTGTGTGAAGCAGGGGTTTGCGGTGGAGATTTTTGAAAGAACGAGGAGGAAGCAAAGAAGATGCAGTGGGACTGAGTGAAACCAAATGAAAACTGCAAGGGAAACTAACTCCGAGAAGCGCAAAAGACAAGGGTATAATGGTCTTTTCTCGCGTGGTTTTGAATTGCCATTAAGAGCATTAAATGCTCAGCGCGATAAACGAGGCGACGAAGGGCGCATCTCCGCAGCGAGCAGATCCACACGCGCGTAGAAGGCGCGTCTTCATCATGGGTAACCGACTAACCGTACATCTCGCGAAGGAGAAAAGGAACGCGACATCAACAGCGCTCATGACCGCAGCTGGCGCGTTGGGGGCACTGTTACGGCCCAGCCCAACTGAGCACAATGGCCGCCTCGACCCATGAACAGACCGGTCCGTGCAGTCGGGTCGTACCCGCTCGGTCTGCGGCCCGGACACGCACCCTTACTACTAGCTGCATGACAGTTGTGGAAAACGAAGCTTCCTGGAAGGAGGCCTTCCCTCGTGGGGCCCACCCTACTGACAGGGTATATAAGGAAAGGGTCCTACTCCTCCCCCAAGGTACGTCATTATAACTTTTCCTCTCCGCCACTTGTACACGGACTGACTTGAGCGTCGGAGTGTCCTTGCAGGTGGCACCCCCCTCAACTCGCGAAGAACCCGAGAAGTTGGCTGCTCACACTACTCGTCCCCAGGACCCAGGCCAAGGCAGAGACCCATCTTCACACCCAATTAACAACCCTAAACCGTCTGATAACCGACCAACCGAATAATATATTATTTAATTTTTTAGTGTACATAGAATATTTTATTTAACTAATACTATTTTTTTTTCTTGGACACTATATATTATCATGCGTGTATGTAATTCGCTTATCAACCGATATCTTATATATATGTAGAGTGAGGAATTAGGGGATCTGCTTATCGGTGAACAGAGTGAACATGATGAAAATTACTAGTCATAAAAAGAATAGAAGCATTATATTTGAGAGACAAGCTTAATGCGTGCGCCACCAAAGAGCACTACTAACTCTTTGTGACTTCGATGTGAAAAGTCAAGATAGTACCGTAAATTCTTTTTATAATATTGAAACTACGGAAAGTCAGATATTTTTTTCAAATCTTTTGGGCTGAATCAGTTTGCACTCTGCTAAGTGGGTAAGAAAAGCATCAAAGAGGAGAGAGGCTGCTTTCAATTTGCATGAACTAAATTGACCCGCATTCTTATTTTTTGAGACAAACATATAATATGATGATATGATGTAATATGAACACACTCTATGTACTTGAAAGTACTTGCTTTAGTAGGGTCGATACTACATGAAAGTGGTTGAAAACTTTTTAATTCAGTTGCATATTCCCCGAATAATCTAGAACATTAAGCAAACGTGATTAAAAATATAATTATTTTTTGGTCCCCAAATTATGTATTTCGAAAGTAGATTCTTTAAATATATATTTTGTAACTTCCAATTTCTAGTAATGTTTTTAGACACAATTATGTAATCAAATTAGTACAATAAAATAACTGGAATTTTAGTATATTATAGATTTGAATTAAAGTTTTATTAGAAATTGGGGGGGGGGGTTGAAGAATGAAAATTAAAAATAAAAAATAGTTGAGGACTATCGAATAATTTCACCAAGGTTGTACACTTTGACTCTTTTTTTTTTTCAATTTTATTAATTAAAAATGAAGGCCTAGTAGTCTAGTACATTTGCAAGTTGTAACCATATTAAATAACCTTTTAAATAATTTCTTTTGCTTTTTTTTTTTGGACGTGAATAATTTCTTTTGCTGAAGGATGAATATAGTTTTAAATTGGGCCTATTTGTCCAAATAGGTCCATTTACTGCATTTTTGGCTGGAAAGGGTTCATTCCGAATACACAATACATATAGGCCCAAATAAATCAATTGGGCTTTACAAAAAAGATTGTTGGTGTCAGCCCAAGTCTGTGCAAATAATATCTTAAGGGCAGACGGCCCATGACAAAAAAAAGGGCAGACGGCAGAGAGAAAAGCTTAGAGGAAAAGATATTGAAGCATTGCTGCCATGGCTACTGAAGCATGTTCAACAGTCACAGTGAACCACATCAACGTTTTCTGGGACGAAGGGATGCTGAAGCACGAAACTGGCATTGGAGTGTTTGACACTGGTGACGACCCTGGCTTCTTGGATGTGTTGGAGAAGCATCCTGAGAACTCTGACAGGCTTAGGAACATGGTCTCCATCCTCAAGAGAGGTCCTATTTCTCCCTTCATTTCTTGGCACCCTGGTTCACCTGCTCTCATCTCTCAGCTCCTCTCTTTTCACACCCCTGGTACCTTCTATTTACTATCTTCTTCATTTCTCCATCGCCTTAGCTTTTTATGTTTTCTGTTTTCTTGTATTTCTGTGCTGCCATAATTGCTTTGATCTTGGGAGCTTTTTAGTGTTCTTAAGTTTGGAGGGAAATTGGGTTCTGGTAAAAAATTGATCTTTGTATAAAAAAAATCTGAACTTTTATGTATGCGAGTCCTGTTGCATTAGCCAGCAGAAGCACTTGCTAAGATTGGAATTTGCAAGTCTAATTGGGGACTAGGATGGTGATAAGTAGGATTAATTAATTAATTAATTGAGATGAAATAGTGCTTGATAGAGTTTCAATTTTTTTGTAATTTGCTAGAATACATAAATGAACTAGTAGAAGCTGATAAAGGAGGAGGGAAAATGCTATGTGCTGGCACATTCTTGAACCCTGGATCATGGGATGCAGCACTTCTTGCTGCTGGAACCACACTCTGTGCAATGAAGCATGTCCTTGATGGACATGGAAAAGTTGCTTATGCCTTGGTTAGGCCCCCTGGCCACCATGCTCAACCTTCTCAGGCTGATGGCTACTGTTTCCTCAACAATGCTGGCCTTGCAGTACAATTGGCCTTGGATTCTGGTGTGTGTAACAAGGTTGCAGTTATAGACATTGATGTTCATTATGGGAATGGTACTGCTGAGGGATTCTATAGGTCTAATAAGGTTCTTACCATTTCCCTTCATATGAACCATGGATCATGGGGTCCATCCCATCCCCATAATGGATCCATTGATGAGCTAGGAGAAGATGAAGGTTATGGCTACAATTTGAACATACCTCTACCAAATGGAACTGGGGACAATGGATATGTTTATGCATTCAATGAATTGGTTATTCCATCAATCCAGAAGTTTGGACCTGATTTGATTGTTTTGACAATTGGACTAGACTCAAGTGCAGTAAGTTCTGTTTATCATTTTCTTTTAGGTTCATGATTTATACTCTTGCCATAGTTAGCATTTTCACCTATTTTTAACTCCTCAACCAAATATACCCTTAGAAATTATCTGTTTCATTTCAATCACAAAAAAGATTGTTCTCATCAATTACAACAGAAGTTAAGTCAGTTTTCCTTCACAATCGGATCCTTTAAATAAGATATTAAAAAAATACTTCTTGTGTAAAATTTCCTTCTATATACTTCAATTGAATGGAACATGACAATGTTAAAAATAGTTAAATCACATTATCTTTACTTTTTCCCTCATTATCTAACAATAAAGAATCTTTACTTACTTTATGTGCCTCAGTTTGATCCAAATGGAAGGCAATGCTTAACAATGGAGGGTTATAGAAAAATTGGGAAGATTGTTCATGATCTTGCAAAACAGTACAGTGATGGACGCCTTGTAATTGTTCAAGAAGGTGGATACCATGTTACATATTCAGCATACTGTTTACATGCATTTCTGGAGGGTGTTCTCAGCCTAGCATCATTGCCTCCATTGCCAGATCCTATTGCTTATTACCCTGAGGATGACACATTTTCATCAAAGGTTATAGATGCCATTAAAAACTATCAAAAAGATAAACTTCCTTTTTAGAGAGAACTCCTTAACTTTGGAGATATTTCATCTGGAAAAAAAAAATTCTTATGTGCTCAGGCCTTAGTAGAGATATTAAGTCAAGAGGGTTTAATTATATCTTCTAAGTAAGAAGAAAGAAGGAAGGAATTTGTTGTAACTTTCACTAAGCATATCACTGGAAGAAAATGAGGAGAAAAGCTTATTCTCAAGTATAAATTTACTATTTCATTTGTAAAGCTCTAGAATAATGAGTTAAGGAAAATCTACATTTTAAAATTTCCCTGCAGCTGAATTGTCTCAGGCAATAGTAGTAGATATTATGATTGTACTTTTGCCATGGTTTCATAATTATTAAAAAATTACAATATTCTGCTACTAGTGCATGAATAGTGTTAAAACTTAGAACATCTGCATAAACAATTATAGACTGAGTTTGATTTTATACTGCCATATTTATAGGAGCTGAATTCTTTGATTTTGGAAGCCAATGGAGATGCGAAAAATGCGGAATGAAGATACTAATGTAAAAGTAAAATTATGATTGCTTTGACAAGGCGTGCATACTTTGATAAAGATGGTTCTCAATCTAAACACAGAAACAAACATTGTCATTTCCAATGACTTAATTAAACAAGTTTCACATTCATGACTTTGCCTAACAACATGTCTGCATGTTAGCCCCACAAAGGGTCCAATTCTTTGACAAACATCACTATGATACTTATATATATAATTTGGTTTTCATTACAAATTATTTAGACTTAGAAAATTAGCCTAATTGTCACTACCGACACTTGAGAAAAATTGACATTAATAGTAGTTTGTATTAATATGCTACTTTATATTTTGGAAAAAGACAAATCAATCTTCTAATGCATAGTGTCTTTACCTTTATATGTTATGTGTTGAAGACCCTATTTTGATGCTTGTCACTTCTTCATAGTTCACACACCTCTATTTTGGTCAAAAGAAGAAACTTCTAATTGTAACACTAAAGAAAGAGCAAAATAATTTGTTTTTTCTTCCTTTTAGTCAACTTACAACTTCATAAATTGATCAAAGTACACTTAAAAAACTAACATAAGAATTTATTCTTTGGGATAAAAATGTGTTAGACAAAATCAGAACCAACAAAATTTGATCAGAATTCTCAGTTGTGCACTTTATTTCATGCATCCTTATACTTGTTGGATGCTATACTGACATAAGGAATTTCCATGACAATCACAATTTGGCTTAATTATACACTCCCATCATGCAATAAATTAAATTATCCTATTATTCCCAATAGGATTAGATTAACTACATTTATTTTTGGATGTAAATGCAAAGTTGTCCATTTACAAAGTATTTCTAGGAGAATTACTATTTAACAATATAGACAAAGTAACTTAGGATGCTATGCCAAACTCAAAAAGTGGAGAGAATATATGTGTAAACAGTAGAAAGTGGAGTAAGCTTATTATGAAATTCTCAAAATTCAATTCCAGCCTCCAATTAAATTGCAGTATTTTATAAAAGAAGACACAGAAACTTCTCTTTTAATTCCACCCTATGACTTTAGCAGAATCAACTTCCATAAGCATATGCATGTGTAGGTTCTTCTTACACAATGCACCAAATAATTTATTGCAACTAGTTGATTACTTGTTTTTCATGTTGACTGTAATGAATTCCATAAGTCACCATTAAATCGTTTCTAGTCTCCACTCTTCATGCATTGCAGTATTAAAATTAAATTATAACAGGTTCATTTATTTGTTTTAGTTTTTACTTTAAGAGAAAGATACATAGTCATGAATCATGCATGATACTGTTAGCATTGGTTAACCGACATTAGCGGGAAGCCTTCCTAGAATTGAGCCGCCATCACAAAAGCTTAACAAATCTATGGAACTTCTAGGACAACACATGGGACCCACCACCATTGTTGTTTTCTCTTTTTAGTACCACATATTTGTTTAATTTATTTATTTAATTTTATTTCCCCACAACAAGTAGTCAACAGCTACAAGCCTACAACATTAGTGAGTTACTCATTTAGGTACCTCGATAACTACGAATACCTCTCTGTTTTCTAATTATAAAATAAAATTAAAATGTTTGATAATTAAAATAAATTAATTAAAAACAGTAAAAATTTATTTTTTTTAGTATTTATTAATTATTTATTTATTATAATAATTAATAAATATTAAATAAAACAAATTTTATCTTTTTTTTTGTCTTTAATATTATCAAAAATAAAATTCTAAAACTAGCCACCAATAGAACCCATTTAATTTTCCATTTATACCACACAATGACAAATTTACCCTTTTATTTAACATTGACCTGGTCATATGGTAAATAAATTTGTCTCTTTTTCATGTTAATAGGATTCAAAGATCGAATTACAAAAACTAAAAAGATTTATAATTCCCATTCAAGGCCAATCCATAAAAGATGCCGAGAATTATAATAAAAAATGAAGAGAAAAAGAAAAGGAAGAGAAGGGAAGGTTTGAAGAGGAAAGAGTGGACTAACACTTTTTTGAGGTTCCTTCCTTCTCTGATGAAAAGCAGAGTAAAATGTAAAAGCTGACGATACTCCACATTGCAATGTCCTTGTCTCTCTCTATTCTATTCTTCCTAATCCTCTGAGGTACTCAACATTTTCTCAATTTTAATTCCCTTTTGTTTATGCCTATTTTTAGTTAAGTTACAAACAAGACAAGCACTCACTTTCACACTCACATTCACATTCTCATTCACACACTCAATGTAATTATCTTCTTCTGAGTTCTGAGCTTCTGTGTTTCTAGTTCTTGCAGTTACTGCCCCTCATTTTTATGGCCACACAAGTCAGAGAGACAGAGACATTGGTTTTTCTCCTTCATGGGGTTCTGAGTTTAGTGTCAAAGTTCCTTCCTTGAGTACTTGGGGTTCTCTATTTTTTCTTCCTTATAGAGTAACAATGGAAGGTAGCCACATCATGGCAGTGTTGTTCTTTCTCTTCTTTGGCCTAATTATGAGAATGTGTTATGGTGACACAGACCCAAATGATCTCAAAGTTCTGAATTCTTTCAGAAAAGGGTTAGAGAATCCTGAGCTTCTGAAATGGCCGGAAGATGGAGATGATCCATGTGGCCCTCCTTCATGGCCTTATGTGTTCTGCAGTGGTGATAGAGTCACTCAGATTCAGGCCAAGAATCTTGGACTCAGAGGAACATTGCCTCCAAATTTCAATCAGCTCTCAGAACTCTACAACTTGGGCCTTCAAAGGAACAATCTCACTGGGATGTTGCCTAGTTTCAGTGGATTATCTAAGTTGGAATTTGCTTTCTTGGATTACAATGCATTTGAAGCAATCCCTTCAGATTTCTTCAACGGACTTACCAGCTTGAGGGTTTTGTCTTTGGAAGAAAATCCATTAAATGGAACTACTGGTTGGTCATTTCCTCTTGATTTGGAAAAATCAGTGCAACTAACCAATCTTTCTCTTGTTAATTGCAATTTGGTTGGACCGTTGCCGGATTTCCTAGGCACATTGCCTTCCCTAACGAACCTGAGGCTTTCCGGGAACAGGCTATCCGGTAAGATTCCGGAAACTTTTGCTCAATCTTCTATCCAGGTTCTATGGTTGAACAATCAAGAAGGTGAAGGGTTAACGGGTCCTATTGATGTTGTTTCTTCAATGATTTTCCTAAGACAGCTTTGGCTACATGGAAATCAGTTCAATGGGAGAATTCCACATGATATTGGAAACCTTACTTCCTTGCAAGAGCTCAACCTCAATAGTAATCAACTTGTTGGCTTGATTCCTGAATCCCTAGCAGAAATGGAACTTGAGTTACTGGTGTTGAACAATAACATGTTAATGGGTCCAATACCAGAATTTAAGGCTGCAAATGTTTCTTATAATAACAATTTCTTTTGTCAAATTAAGCCAGGGCATGAATGTGATCCTCAAGTTACTGCACTGCTAGATGTTCTGGATAATCTGAACTATCCATTGTTTCTCATTTCGGATTGGTCAGGCAACAATCCATGCACTGGAAGCACAGAGAGCACAGGGCCATGGTTCGGATTGAGCTGCAATTCCAACCACCAGGTATCTATAATCAATTTGCCACGGCACGAGCTCAACGGTACTCTTAGTCCCTCACTTGCTAAGTTAGATTCATTACTTGAAATTAGGCTAGAAGGAAATAACATAACTGGCATGGTTCCTAGTAATTTTTCTGAATTGAAATCTTTGAGGTTGTTTGATTTAAGTGACAACCATCTTGAGCCCCCATTGCCAAATTTTCGCGAAGATGTTAAGGTTGTTATTGTGGGAAACCCTCTTCTTACTACTGAAAGTGGAGGAATGTCTCTGCCGCCTGAAAATTCACATCCTTCTCCAGACAACCTGTCACCCCCTTCATCCTCCTCTCATAAGGCACATGATCCCAATATGAATTCAAGTTCAAGTCAATCTAAACTGGATCATTCCAAAAGATTCAAGACAGTGGCAATTGTGTCTGGAATTACAGTCTTTGTAGTTGCTGTTCCTTTGGTTGTTTTCCTCTTCATTTGTTCCATGAAGAAGAAAAAGGCCTCCTTGGATGCTCCAAGTTCCATTGTGGTGCACCCGAGAGATCCATCCAATCGGGATAATGTGGTTAAAGTCACAGTCTCAGATACCACTACTGGAAGCTTATCAACTAAGACTGGGACAAGTTCTCTGAGTAACATTAGTGGTGAGACTCAAAACTCTCATATAATTGAGGCTGGAAACCTTGTCATTTCGGTTCAAGTCCTACGCAAGGTTACCAACAATTTCTCTTCAGAAAATGAGCTAGGCCGTGGAGGGTTTGGAACTGTGTACAAGGGTGAACTTGAAGATGGGACTAAAATAGCAGTGAAGAGAATGGAGCATGGTGTTATCAGCAGCAAGGCGCTGGAGGAGTTCGAAGCTGAAATCGCTGTTCTTTCAAAGGTTCGTCACAGGCATTTGGTATCTCTTTTGGGGTATTCCATTGGAGGCAATGAGAGACTTTTGGTTTATGAATATATGCCTCTTGGTGCTCTTAGCCAACATCTTTTCCATTGGAAAAACTTGAAATTGAAACCATTGTCTTTGTCACAAAGGCTTGCAATAGCTCTAGATGTTGCTAGAGGGATCGAATACCTTCATGGTCTTGCCTGCCAGACCTTCATCCATAGAGACCTCAAGTCTTCTAATATTCTACTTGGTGATGATTTCCACGCAAAAGTATCGGATTTTGGTCTTGTTAAGCTTGCTCCGGATGGCGAAAAATCTGTGGCAACCAAGCTTGCTGGAACATTTGGATACCTTGCCCCTGAATATGCAGGTAAGAGGTGTTACTTTTAATTACCTCTAGAACTTAATAACAGGATCACACTATTCTTAAGGCATCGTATCTGCTGCATGTTTGTATTCAGCTGGAATGTTCTTAAAAGAACTTAATTTACCGATGAAAAATTTAGTGAGTAAATTCGGTTTTCGTGCTTGCTTTTGAGTTTGTTAATGAACATTGTTCTATAGTACTCTGCTATCAATTTTTGTTTACCTTTGTAATTGTCAATGCCTTTCTAAAATTCAGTTCTATTCATTGAGTAGCTAAAAGCACAACTATTTATCATGCCCCTAGTAAAGTAGGAAATTATCTAGCTAAATATACTACACAATTATTTTTAATCAGGTGCCCTACTACATTTAGATAATTAACAAGAAGATAATGTCTAATTATAAGTTCAATCAGTTTATATTTCAGAATATGATCTTTGTATCCTTTATCTTATAGTTAAGTACTTATGAGTTACTATGCATTGCATCATCCTTGTTAGCATCTTTACACTTGTGAGTTTATCTCTGTTTATTAGCATCTTTCACTTGTTTTAAATCTTCAATTTTTCTCAGTTTGATCCATCTAGCTCCGCATACTAAGTTTTGTCTATATGTTTCAGTGATGGGGAAAATCACCACTAAAGTTGATGTGTTCAGCTACGGGGTGGTCCTGATGGAACTACTGACTGGATTAACAGCGCTTGATGAGAGCCGGCCGGAGGAAAGACGATATCTAGCAGAATGGTTTTGGCGAATCAAATCAAACAAAGAAAAGCTCATGGCTGCCATTGATCCAGCTTTGGAAGCAACTGACGAGGCTTTCGAGAGCATATCCATTGTATCTGAACTCGCTGGACACTGCACTGCAAGGGAGGCACACCACCGGCCAGATATGAGTCATGTAGTGAATGTACTCGTGGCATTGGTTGAGAAATGGAAACCGGTTGATGATGAGTTAGATTACGACTCTGGTATTGACTACAGTAGACCGCTCCCACAAATGCTGAAGATTTGGAAGGAAGCAGAGAGCAATGAATTTAGCTATGGCGCCAGTACTGAAAACAGTAGAGGAAGTAGTATAGCAGCCAAGCCTTCTGGTTTTGCTGATTCTTTTACCTCTGCTGATGCTAGATGATTTTGGAGCCAAGTCCGGTACAATTTGTGATTCTTATTGCCATAGACTATAGTGCTATTTACCTGAATAAAAAATTTTCCATTACATTGTTTGTTTTGTGATTTTTGTGTTGTTTGTGGACAGTGAAACACTTCAAAATACTATTCCAAGATGTAGATAAAGAGTTTTTGTTTTGTCCTATTTTAGTATTTGGCTTTATAGAAACTTCATTTGGCAAGTCTTCTGTTATCCATACAATACAAGGTTGATTGTTACACATGCATAGCAACAACTTAGCCAGCATATTACAAATGTTAAAACAAAGGTTGTTATGATTCATATTACAAGTTTGATACTGATTGATTGAAGGTGCCTAACTACTAGTCCTAGTACTTGATTATCATGTTACTTGTAGTTTGTGTGTTATGTTCCTACCGGACAACTTCTTTGTCCAAAAAGACTTTAAAAAGGTGCAAGATTAATGCAGGGAAGTTGGTGGTAGGGCTAAAGCTCAAGCAAAAGAGAGTGCAGAGTTCTTCAATCTCATTCATGCTTGTCACCAAAAATGAGAAGTTGAAAATGTCACTTGTATAGTTGTATTGGGAAGAAAAATTGAACCGACATTTTTCTTCCTTCTTCAATTGGACCATAGCCGTTGAAAAATTGAAGGCTGATAGTGATATGAAATAGTATTCTGCCGAACTCAGAAATGCCATAAATCCTATAAAACATGGTCACATGTTTTTGAGGATTTTTTTTTTTCTTAATTTTGATTTCATGCGATGGCATACAAATCGAAGAGATAATAGATAATAGACCTTCAAATTTAGTTTGGTGATCCAGTGAGTACCACATGAAACTTAAGGCATAATATCAGAGTATTTCTGTCAAAGAGAATATTTGTATTTTCAACATAATAATATAATATTTCCTTTTTATTTATTTACTTGAAAAAAAAAAAGAGTAGGATAAAGAAAACAAAACAAAAAAGAAAGAGGGGTACCCATAAGTCCATAACCGTAAGGAACCATGCTGCAACCTGCGTGCACAGCTACCCCAACATCATCACTCCCCCATCCTCCACCTCAGACAAATTCCAAGTCTTCCATAAAACCCAACATCACAAAACATCATAGTTTGTTGTTAAGACGCACACAAAAATCCTCAGACCCAAACCCTACTGTCTTATGGACATCCTCCATAGCTCAGCACTGCCGAAACGGAAACTTACTCCAAGCTGCTTCCGATTTCGTTCGCATGAGGGAAGCCGGTGCCGAACCCAACCACATCACCCTCATTACTCTTCTCTCCGGTTGCGCTCACTACCCATCTCACAGCAACATCTCCTTCGGATGTGCATTGCATGCGCACGCTCGAAAACTGGGTTGCATGGACGTCAACGACGTCATCGTTGGCACAGCGTTGATCGACATGTACGCAAAGTGCGGCAGCGTGGGCTCTGCAAGGTTGGTGTTTGACCAAATGGGTGTAAGAAATTTGGTGACTTGGAACACCATGATCGATGGATACATGAGGAACGGCGAGACGGAATGTGCTCTCCACCTGTTCGATGAAATGCCTGTGAAGAATGCCATTTCTTGGACTGCTTTGATTGGCGGCTTTGTGAAGAGAGATTGTCACGAGGAAGCATTGGAGTGCTTTCGGGCAATGCAGCTCGCTGGTGCAGTGCCTGATTATGTTACTGTTATTGCTGTCCTTGCTGCGTGTGCCAACTTGGGGACACTTGGTCTTGGTTTGTGGGTGCATCGACTTGCTGCGAAACAAGGGTTATTGCACAATGTTAAGGTTGCCAACTCGTTGATTGATATGTATGCTCGGTGTGGGTGCATAGAGTTTGCTCGTCAAGTGTTCGAGAGCATGTTGGAGCGAACATTGGTGTCTTGGAACTCAACCATTGTAGGTTGCGCCGTTAATGGTCTTGCGGACGAGGCTCTGAATTTATTCAGTTCAATGCAGAGGGAAGGGTTTGAGCCTAATGGGGTCAGTTACACGGGTGCTCTAACAGCATGTAGCCATGCCGGATTCATAGATGAGGGCATAAGAATCTTTGATTACATGACGAGAGTTCACAGAATTGCGCCTAGGATTGAGCACTATGGTTGTCTAGTGGATCTCTATAGTAGAGCTGGGAGATTGGAAGAGGCATTGAATGTGATCAAGAACATGCCCATGAAGCCTAATGAAGTGGTGTTAGGGTCATTGCTTGCTGCTTGTAGGACTCGTGGGGACATTAATTTGGCTGAAAAAGTGATGAGATATCTTGTTGAATTGGATCCTGGTGGAGATTCCAATTATGTGCTCCTTTCTAACATTTATGCAGCGGTTGGAAAGTGGGAAGGTGCAAACAAAGTTAGGAGGGCAATGAAGGTCCGTGGGATTCAAAAGCAAC
Source organism: Arachis ipaensis (assembly GCF_059453495.1). Lineage (NCBI taxonomy): Eukaryota > Viridiplantae > Streptophyta > Magnoliopsida > Fabales > Fabaceae > Arachis > Arachis ipaensis. The sequence goes on along the minus strand of NC_142443.1, from coordinate 6,686,953 downwards.
CAGGCTTTAGCTCCATTGAGATTGATTCAAGCGTGCACAAGTTTGTGGCAGGTGATAAATCTCATGAAGAGAATGAGCATATTTATGCAGCTTTGGAGCTCTTGTCTTTTGATCTTCAATTATGTGGCTATGTTCCGGATTTATCTGTAAAACATTCTTTTGAGGGTGATTGAGCTTTGTAATTGACTTGCCCAATGATTCAATTTTGTTACTGAACTGGTAAATGTTAATCGAATTCAAATAAATGATTAACTATAATTTGCATATAAGATTAGACCCCGGAAAAAAACTATATAAAAGAATTAAGTTTGATCATGCAAGATATATGAACTTGCTCATACATATAGCTAGAATTATCATGGATTCAAACTGATGAAGCCAAACTAAATTCCCTCCCACAAACCCTCTCTGCAATTCTCTCAGCAACCTCCACCTTCCCATGATTTCTACATGCCCCCAACAAGGCACCCCATAATGCTTCATCAGGCTCAACCTCCATCCTCAAAATCAACCTCTCTGCTTCCTCAACCTCCCCAACCCTCCCCAACATATCCACCATACAAGTGTAATGCTGCAGCCCTGGCTTAATACCAAACTTCACCTCCATCATCTCAAAATACTCCCTTCCCTTCTCCACAAATCCGCCATGGCTACACGCCGACAACACCGCCGTCAAACTCACGCCATCAGGCCTCTCCCCAGCCTCCACCATCCTATCAAACATCTCAAACACCTCCCCAAACATTCCATGCATCCCATAACCCGCCATCATAGTTGTCCAGATAACCACGTTCCTCTCAAGCATTCCATCAAACACCTTGCGGGCACAAGCCAAGTCACCACATTTCGCATACATGCTTATCAAAGCATTCAAATTTGCCAAGTCAAAGGAAAACCCATTAACCACAACTGCTCCATGGACCTGTTTACCGAGCCTCAGCGACGATAATCCAGCGCAAGACTTGAGCACAGAAGGGAACGTGTGGCGATCAAACTGCTTGTATGAGAGAACCATGAAGCGGAACAGGGAGAGCGATTGGGCAAAATTGTTGAGGTTGGAATGGGCTCTGATGAGAGCGTTGAAGAGGAAAGTGGGTTTGCGATTTGCGAAGGAGAATATTGTATTTGCATGGTGCAACTGGGCGCAGGAAGCGTAGCAAGAAACGAGCTTGGTTCGAATGAAGTCATGGCTTGAAATTCCTAAGGTAATGGTGACCGCGTGGATTCGTTTCAAATTCTTCAAATTCTTTGAGGAAATGCAAGCGTCAAGAAGTGTGGCGCATAAAGGTACGAGCTTTAGTTCTTGAGACTTATACATAATATCACCTTCAACTTTAAGTTCACTATCGAGTTTTGGTCATGGTTCCGAATGTTCAGTTCAATTTTTAGAATTTTAATTTTGATTGAGAGATTAAAAAGGAAATAATCGATGCAAAATTAAACTAATAAAAAAATGTACTACCACATTTTATTTGAAATCCTTAAATAGTATCTTCGTTTGTTGTAGGGCCAGAGAATATGTTTAGCCAGATTTGGTTATTGGATTTGGCTATTGTCACAAAATATAGTTGGTTGCGTCAGCATATGTGTTATTGCTGATGTCATTTCTCTCACTATGGCTATCATGAGTACAAATTTGAGAATAGAAGATCGAGGTTAGTTATCAGAGAAGATGGTACATATACTTGCATATTTATGTAGTTATTCGGGTGGAAGAATTAGAAAGGGCCAAAACACATAACTGTCATAATTCATAAAGGTTCCGTTTCAATCCAATCCATGATCAACACTATGAGCTGTAAGCACAAAATTGCCATAATGAAAATGTCACTGGTTTTCAGACCCAATATCACATCTACTGCTAAGAGTAATGTTACCGTCGATTAATATATACTTTTTACGTGTTATTTTTAAAATGTCTCTATTTAGCATATAAAAAATGTCATGGAAGAAGGAAGATCAGTTTCTTTTGTTCCTTTTTCTCTAGATTCAGTATCTGCCATACTTCACTGGTTTTAGTTATGGTTAACATCACTAAAATCTTTATCGTATGGTAAGCTGATTTCTTTGCCATTGTGATATGGTGTGATTCATAAAATTTTACTAGATGTGCTTAAAATTAAAAAAACATAATACTAATTAACAAAAAAGAAGAACAGGAACAAGCTAAGCTGACACATATATATTCTAGTGCATGTCAAAGTAAGAGAACTTCACTGCTACACATTGCATTTTTCTTTCCCCAGATTAAACTATATATATAGCTACTAAGTAGATAAACACTCTTCAGTTTTCACAGTGATAACAAAAAGAAAACTAATAGGTCAAGAGAACAGAACTATATATATATATATGAAGTTAAGGGGTTTGAGGCTTGGGGTTGCCAATGCCACCGTTATGATGGAGTGGGTCTGGACCAGAAGGAACCCTCCTCAGCTCCCAACTCACTGATTTTTCACCATCTCTTATCATTCTTGATGATGATGATCCTTGCAGCATAGCCTTCAGACTTGTTTTCTTATCCTTGAAAGCAAAAAACACCTGCACCAATTAACAACGTAGAAATAGTGTTATAAATTGTACCACAAACAAAAGTATAGAATCTAAAGCATAAGTAGTGATAAGTAGTGATAAGTAGTGATAGACCTTCCTATTTCGAATCTCCTTGAGAACAGCTGCCTGAGCATCAAAGCATCCATGCTTATTAGCATTGCAATAATCTGCCATTAAACAAAACATGTTATGAATGATACCTTCTTTTTTTTCTTCCCAAGTTTGTGACAGAAACGAGAAGAAAAAGATTATTGACAAACCAGAAGTGTCTTTCACAAGAAGCAAGCAGAAAAGAACCAGCAAAGTGAGAGAGGTGAAGAAGAACTTTGATGCCATTGGAGGGAAGAAGGGACTTAGTTTCTTTTTTATCATGCGAGTTGAGAGAAGGAAGGGTATCCTAGTTGACCCTTTTATAGTGGTGTGTGGATTCAAGGATTTGAATGATGGCTCATGCAGCCATTTTATGAAGACACTACTAATGTGGTGAGCTATATAATCATTGCAAGTAAGCAGCACCTATATGAGCTAAGATCCATCACTGCTCTTCTCTCTGTGGCAGCGCCGTCTTATGTGGCAGTTGAGCCACCTGAAAAGTGAAAACAAATCACTTGGCAGGTGCCAATGCATGTAATAGATGGGATATGTTATGCTTATAATTGCTTAGTATATGATGAGATACAATATTGGAAACAACAATGCTAAGTGTTCAGTAAATATTATTATTTTTTTGTCAGCATTTAATTAGCAATAATTTATATTTATATTTATAGGTATTTTACACACAAGAAACATATAATTTATATTTATATTTATTTGAATTTTATACACATAAATTAATATAATTTGTATTTATATTTTTCAAAATTTATACATATAAATTAGTTAAATTTATTTATTAAAAATAATTTAATATTTATGTTAATAAAATAATAATTAAAAATACTAAAAATTACTGGCTTTTAACAAATTTTTTATTGTAAAAAATAAAATTTGCATTTGAAATTAGAGATTGAAAAATATATACTTTTTTAATTTTTTAAAATATAGCAGTAATAGAAACATCTTTTTTTTGTATTTTTATCTTTTTAAATTTTTAATATTTAAGAATATGTTATATGTAGTACTTTTATGTAATTTTTTTAACATCTATTTTTAATATTAAATCTTTATGTTTTATTCTTAGATTAAGTTGAATTTTCATAATATCTTAAATTCAATACATAATCACGTATATGACAAGATGTGATGTCAAAAGATATTAATAAATAAATCAAACATGAAAATGAACGAAAAAGGGGATATGCTTTGGTAGGTGGTTTGATTAAAAAGGCAAATGGCATGGGCATTGGCAGCCACAACATGATGTTTCCCCTATCCCATATCTGATTCTCTGTTTCAAAATCTGTTTACAATTACATACATACATTATTACTTTTTCTTTTTTTTTTTTTAGAGTCATTATATTTGCTGACTTTTTTCTCTCACAATCCAATCATACAGTCGTACCTAAATTCTATTGGCTGAGACCATTGAAAATCAAGTTTTAATTTGTTCAATTGGAATTTAGCTGTATATTAATGTTTTTATTTTCACTATTTTTATTTTCAAGGTGGAGCATAGAAAGGTAAACAATAAATATAAAGGATAAGCAACTCCTGTGTCATTTTTGGCATAGCCATCAATAACATGAGTTATCTATTATATCATTTTGTAGCACAAGAAAATGATTGATCCACACATTTTTTAATTTCTGTTGTCTTATTCTGAAATATGACATCATTCCGTTGTAGCCAAATAATCTATATAACTGAGAAGAATCCAACTAGCCAGTAGCCAAAACTTGCGCTGCTCTTTTCTTATCGGCAAGGATCTCCAACTCTCAAAGTGGTATTTTAAGGTACCGGAAACAATCCAATCCTATCCAAACGCCGATATCCATACACGTCACACTTGCTAAAAGAATTCACACGTAACAAATAAATGTAGTATATTTCTAACACCTTTTGTTTTTTTAGTTCTTGATCCTTCTACTATAAATCTCACACTTTGTCTCTTCTTTGGATCAATATGCACCGTAGAAGTAAAAAATAAATAAAATAAAATAAAAAATGCTATGGTGAAAGTTGTTATGTAAACCTCTAGGTGATTTAGACGCCTAACACCTTATGACACAAATGAAAGAGAGAGAAAATTGATAAGAAGAAAGTGAACTTCAACCGAATAAAATTTACTTGGTTTTGGTAATAAATATAGGTTTCAAACCCACTAGGTCACTATCATCTAATTGATGGAAGATTTAGCAAATCATCAAGTACAAGACTTGCACTCCATATATACATATTGTATGTAATAAGTAGGGTTTGAGTTGTTTATAATAATAATAATAATAATAATAATAATAATAATAATAATAATAATAAACAAGTTTAAGTAAATTGTATATTCTATTTTACAATGAAAAGATATAAATAAATGAAAATAATATTTGCAAGTGAAGTAGTACGTAATACGTTGAGATTTTTCTGTTACAAATGGTTGTACCTGAAATTTTAAGGTAAAAATTTTACAGTGATGATTGGTTGTAGCATTGAGGGTAAGGAGACTAGGTATAGTAATAACAGGGTGGCAATGAAACATTTCCATTTTCAATTTTGGTTATGATTATTGCACTGTTTCTATCTGTCTATCTTGTATCTAAGGTGACAACATGAAGTCATCACAATCGCAAAGAGATAAAAAGAAAATTAAAAGAAGAAAAGATAATGAAAGGGGAGTGATTGATGTGGCTGCTGCCTAGCTCTCTTCTGGGTATCTTATGCATTAAAGTAAGATTTTCATATACACCCCTCATCAAGATGCCTTTGCACTTTGCACTTTGCACTTTGCACTGATGAGACATATATTTTTAAGTTTTAATACATAGATGCTAACCCTTATCTTTGGACTACACCCTCCTATTTTCTAAGACTATTTATTAATTCTCTCAAAACTTAAATAATAATAATAATAATTGAAGGTTTCAAATGGTTTAGAGAAGGAAGATTGAATTTATGATTTTTTTGAATATTTTTTTTTATTCTGACTGGATAAAAATTTAGTTACTGAAGTGTTTGTCAAGTAATATAAAAATTCAGAAGACAATTTTATTTTATCTCTTTTTGACGTTTTCAGAAACAGAGCAACTTTTTACTTTTTGAATATCTATGACTTCTGAGATATAGGTAATATAGAAGACATTTTTATTTTGTTTCTTCACGAAAGAAAAATAGAAGAGTAGAGAAGAAAAATTCATAAAGTCATATATCCTGATTCAATTACCATGTGCAATGTGACTTACATCCAATATCTTCCACAACAGTGGTAAAATTTTCACTATCTTTCAAAGATTACAAACACCAATTTTTCTTAGGATTCAACTCAATCCTATCTAGAATAAACCCACCTTCAACACCTCCTTCTTTAAACCATTCTGAAACCTTCAATTGGTACCAAATCTTGGTCTTAAGAGATCAAGCTTCACAACTTGGAGAAAATATCTGAATGGCCAACAACATAAGTTCAAATATCGTGGCTTACACACTCACTAAAGATCAATCCAACAATAGATCTTCCTTCTTCAATGGCAAGAACTACAACTTCTGGAAGGAAAGGTTGAGGATTTTTGTCCAATCTGTTGACTACAATAAATGGAAAATTATTGTGAACCGTCCACAAATTCCAACAAAAACAAGTGCAGAAGGAGTAGTAACACCCAAAGAAGAAGCTAAATGGAATGATGAAGACAAGAAAAAGGTAGAGCTAAATGCCAAGGCAATCAACATGATGCACTGCTCAATTAGTTTTGAGGAATATCGAAAGGTATCAAGGTGCAAAATAACAAAAGAGATTTGGGATAAATTCCAAATAACTCAAAAGGGCACCGAACAAGTGAAGGAAACAAGGATCGACATGCTAAGAAAATAATATGAGATGTTTGCTACGAAGGAAGGAGAAACTATTGATAAAATGTGAGAGATTCTCGGTCATCATCAACACCTTGGATGCTATGGGAATGACTCACACCGAACAAGTGCTAGTAAGAAAAATATTGAGAAGCCGAACCAAAGAGTGAAAAACTAAAGTTACTGTTATTGCTGAGAGTGGTAACCTAAAACAAATGTCCTATGATGAGTTGAGAGGAAAATGCTTTGCATATGAAACCACCCACCTAAATCGTGATGCTAAAAAAAAAGAAGTGAGCACACATTTTGGATTCTCATAGCTTACAAGCTATCCCTTTTTTCTCCTTCAGAGTCTTACATTAAATTTTCTGTTTTTCAGTGTTCATCTTTTTTTATTTATTTTTCAATAGAAAAAGACATTAAGTAAGAAATCAGTAAAAGCCATTGAGAGAAAAGGCAAAAAGAGTTATAAGAAAAAGTTAGAAAATTATATCAAAACTCCTTTGTAAGTTTTTTTGTTTTGTACACGTATTCCTGAGGAGATTCCCTTGCTAAGTTGGGTGAGCACTTAGTGGTTGCAAGTCTAGCGAGTGAACCTAGCCAAATCTAGTTTGGGTAGAAGCTTGGTTTGTCCTAGATAAAATTGAGTTGAATCCTAAATAAATTGGTGTTTGTAATCTTTATGAAAGATAGCGAAAATTCTTCCACTATTGTGGGAGAGACTGAATGTAGGTCACATTGCACATGGCGACTGAACCAAGATATATGACTGTGTGAATAGGGATGGAAACGGGTCCCATGGGAGGGGACATGCCCCCTGCCCCCGCCCCTCACCTCCAGAAACCCTTCATGTCCCTGTTCCGTCCCTGTTACGGGTAACGGAGACCCCGTACTCGTCGGATATTCGGATATCTACGGGTTTGAAGGAAACAAATAAGAAAAAAACTTTAAAAAGAAAAAAAACCCCAGTAAACAACAAAAGTTTTACAATAAACTTAGTATTATAATCCAATGTCCGATTTCACATTAAGAATCAAAATCCTAATTTCAGTTCCCCAGCAACAGAATCTAAATCTAACCTAAATTTATCAATTAACAAACACAAACCCAAAACCTAACCCAATTTCACATTAATAGAATCCAAACCCTAAACCTAAACCCAATTTCACATTAACAGAATTTAAACCCTAATTCCAATGTTCCAATTTCATAACAATTTTATCAATTAAAAATTAAAGTATATATTAAAACCAATTTCATCAATTAACATAAACATTCAACTTATTACAAGGTGGCCGACCACGGAGCACAGTCATTGTTGTCTTCACTGAGTAGAGGTGACGCAGAGTCTTAGTGAAAGAGCCATCATCAACGTCGTGGACTAGAGGCATTGCTAGAGGAAGGTTGTCGTCGACATCGTAGATATGAGGCTTTGTCGTGAAGTGGAGGCGGTGGTGAAGCTAGAAGCAAGTAGCGAGCGAAGCAGTGAGAAGAAGAAAGTAAACGGCGGCAGTGACAGAGGAAGGTGAGGGACGACGACATGAGGAACAGAGAGGGAGAACGTCGGCGACGCAGTGAGAAGGAAGAAGGAGGAGGTAACGAGGTGTTGGTGAGATTGAGTGAGAGAGAGGCTCGTGTAATAGAGAGTGCCAGTGGAGTGAGTGAGAGTCAGAGAGAGAAGCGTAGAAATTGTGGTTTGGGAGTAGGGTTTCAACAAATATATATATATATATATATATATATATATATATATATATATATATGAGGTTATTTTTGTAATTTTATGATCATGAGTAATAAACGGATACCCACGAGATAGGGATTTCTGCCTCTGCCTCCATCTCGTTTATTACACGGGTACCCATACCCACCTTTCACGGATAAAAATACCCCCAAATCTGCTCCCCAGCGGATACCCTCCCCACTGAAAAAAATTGTCATTCCTATATAAATCTCTCTTCTATACTCTTCTTCTGTTTTTTTTTTCATGAAGAGACAACATAAAAATGTCTCTTACATTACCTTTATCTCAGAAGTTACAGTTTTTCAAAAAAGTAAAAAGTTGCTCTATTTCTTAAAACATCGTGGAAAGACAAAATAAAATTGTCTTTTGAGTTTCTATTTGACAGACAGTTCAGCAACTAAGTTCTCCTTATAGTCAAAATTAAAAAAAGGCAAAAGGGTTCAAAAGGAGGCCATAGATGCACCCCCTTCTCTAGATCATTCTAAATTCTTTAATAATAATAATAATAATAGTGTTCAGCGTCACCTATGATTTTGTCTCTATGATTTTGACCCCATATTGTTCTTGGTTCAGCGTCACCTACAGCCACTGCAGCCACATCATCGAACAACTTCTTCTTTTCTTTCTTTCTCTGTCTTCTTCGTTCCCTCCTTCTGTTTTCTTTTGCGTTTTCTGAGTATGTGTGATGTGTGTGCGATTAGATAAGAGTGGAAAGAGTGGCATTGTTGTTTGGTTGGTGTAGTGGAGGACTCTCTGGCTACTTCATTGATGATGATAGTGTTACTACCGTTACAACTGTCCATCGTATATTTGATTAAATAGGCGTGGGGAGAAGGTGAGAGAAAAAGATTATCTTTGTCCAAAAATTAGGAAAATAAGCACGATTTTGAACGTAAAAAAAATTTAAGAATACTGAATAATATTTGATTCATGTGGTGTGAGACTATCCGGCAGCATCCAAATATGGGTATAGAACATTCTTACTAGTTAACTTACCTTTTTAGAGCTCCCTTTGATACATGGATTCGATGAAATCTAACATCGGATTTAGGTCAATCCAATCGAGTAATAAAGAGATTTTTAATTTTTACCTTCCTATAAGAGACTAGCTAAATCGAATCTAGTGATCTTCCTTTATATTTGATCATTTAAAAAAATTTTAAAAAGTATCAAATGTTCAAATCTCAACCTATAAAAACAGAAGCTTCCATAAGTTGGCAAGCCCTCCAGAAAACTATATTAAGATAAATTTGGATGGTGCAACGGAGGAAAATGATAGTAAAATAAACTACAAAGGGATAACATGAATCTATCTAGGGAGGTGGATTATAGGATACAAGGTCAATTTGAAAGTGTGCACAACCTTTAGGATGAATTATGAAAATTTTACATGATTTGAAGACTGTGGGACCTAAGACAAAAAAAAGGTAACAGTGAAATACGATTTCTAGAGCGGTTATTTTTTAACAATTTTGAATAAAGAAAAAATTTCACAACATCCTGACAATATTACCAAGCACATTGCAATCTACATTGATAAGGAATAGGATCTAAACTTCTAGCACATACATAAAGAAGGAAATAGATATACAAAGTAACTTGCTAAGGAAAAAAATAACAGCAAATTTTTATTTTTATTTTGTTAATATGCTTCTTAGAGACTTTAAGAGTATTATTGATGATAATTATAGAGAGATTCCCATTCCCAAATGATTATAGCTTAGTTTTCTCTTCTCTTAGAATTAGGTCCCGTTTTAATTTAAAAAAATCGTACTTAATAATAATAAGAAAGAGAATTGCATCAATTTAATACTTAAACTATGCACATGATATCAAATTAACACTGATATTCAAATATTTATTTTTTTAACTATCTTTAGATATTAATGTATTTTATTTATGAGTAAAATATATTTTTTATTCTTGAAGTTTGACAAAAATTTTAAAAATACCCCTAAATTTTATTTTGTTTTAATTTTGTCCTAAAAATTTTCAATTTGCATCAAATATACCCCTGACGGCTAAATTTTTAAAAAAAATTAAGACCAATCTAACAATAATGCATGAAAATTATATTTGATTTCCTTGTATTAAGAGTTGTTCTTCTGAAATTATTGTTAAATTGGTCTTAAATTTTTTAAAAAATTAGCTGTTTTTCTTGATTCTTGACCACAGCTTTTTCTTTTGGTGCTTTGCACCTTTTGAGTCTAGCCGTGACTCTAAGCGTTTTGTTTTCAAGTATTACCACCTGATATATAAACGCCACAAGCACTTAACTGGGGGAACCTTTTGGATTCAAATTTTAGCTTTGCTTAAATTCCCAAACAGTGGTGCTCAGAGTTCTTAGGTAATTGAGGTTTCTGTAGCGCTAAACTAGTTTTTTAAACTTCACTTTCTGATCCAAAAGATATGACCTTATCTGTGGCGTTTTGAGTAGGATTGGGGGAGATTAATTCACTGAACGGACAGGTTTTAATCACTTACAGTTTGTCATAGAATGAATCATTCATTGTTAAAATAGTTGGTAAGAAATATAAATTCGGAAGGGTGAGTATCTCCGAGACCTTAACTATTTTATCATTACTGTTTTTACATCAACTTTTTATTGCTTTCTTTATTATTGTGCTTTATGCGAATTCAACAAACAAAAAAATAATTATCTTCTCTTATCTTAAAAAAATAATTATCCTATCTTATCTTTATTTTGATTCAAGATTTAAAGTTGGTGTTTCTTTCTATCTTGGTTGTTTTCTTGAATTTTCGAATCCTATCTTATTTATCTTTCTTGATCTTAATTATATTCTTCTTTTATTTTAGAAATTTTGTATTAGTTATTTTATTTAAATTCAAATTTTAAGTTTGTTGTTTCTTTAGTCTTTAATTCTTTCTTTTTTTTTCGAATTTCAAAAAATTTTACAACCTTTTCTTTTTAATTTTTGAAAATTTTTTGTTAATTCTTGCATTTTTGTTTTGAATTTCTATCTTGTTTATCTTTCTTGATTTTCAATCTTTATCTTGTTTATCTTTTTCTTGATTTTCAAATTTTATTTGTTATTTTATTTTGCATTTAATTTCAAATTTAAGTTTGGTGTTCCTTTAGTGTTTTCTGTTTCTTTTTGAATTTCGAAAATTTTTTAATCCCTTTCTTTCTAATTTTTTTTTTAATTTTTCAAAATTTCTAGCTATTTTTCTTATTTTAAATTAGTATTCTACTTTTTTATTTATTTTTGAAATTTAAAAAAAAATATATTTTTGTTTTTCTTTGCTTTTCTGTTTATCACCTGGTGCGTTTAATTTTATTTGGTGTTTTGTGCTGAGGAACAATCATGGAGAAAGATCACATGAGCTACTACTCACACTCAAGGAGTGATTCAAATTACTATGGATGGAGGAATTATCCAGACTTTGGTTGGGAAAGACAAGACCAAGAAAACTTCAGTACTCTATATTGCTCATATCAAGAATCATCATCTTTTGATCATACCTGCCAAGAACTAGAGCAAATAACAGAGAAAATTTTACAAAAAATTTTATCCTCATCACCTGCTTACTCATACCAAGAACTACCACCTCTCTATCCATACCAAGAACCATGCTCCTTTTACTCATATCAAGAACCACCATCTCATTATTCATATTAAGAATCATCATCTCCTTATCAAGAACTATCAGCTTTAGAGCTTACAATAAAAGAATTAAGGGAGGCTGCTCAAAGCTGCATACATGATATGAGAATGAGTGTCAAGAATGTAGAGGCGCATGTGGAGGTGATTATCAAGCGATGGGCAGAGGAACAAGCAAACTCCCTCACAAGGGAAGCAATGCAAATTCATACAAAAGAATGTGAGGGAATCATTCAAAGGAGTCCATACCCTAGTGAAGTAGAGAACTCTCCACCCTCACACATGGAAGAAGAAGAAAATGCACGATAAAAGGAGGTTGTAGGAGAGAAAAATATTTATGGGAATTTACACTCCAATGAAGCAGAGAGCTACATAGAGGGTGAGCTCAATGAACTACCAATTCAAGAGATTTTTGATGTAGGATACACTCCACCCATCACACAACACCCAAATTCTGAATCCAGAGTGGTAGAGATAATTAAGAAATATACTGAAAAGGAGATTGTGACCAAGGAACAAAAGAGGATATCCATGAAAAGAAAAGGGTCAGCAAGAAGGAACCCAACACCTACCCTAACAAGCAAGGAGAACCAAGATGAAAACAAAAAAAGAAAACTTGTTAGGAGGAATTCAAATCTGAGGGCACTAATCTCCTCCTCTTTTCCTTTGGAGTCATTTCTTTTAACCAATTGGAAGAAGAGAAAAAAAAATTCAGCAATCAAGTGTCAAGCTAATGACATCAAAAAAGCGTTTGTTGGGAGGCAACCCAACCATGAGTATCATATAGTATTTTCTTCTTTTCTATTTTCTTTCTGTTACTTTAGTTTGATTTCATATTATTTTATTTTCTATTAATTTTCATAATTTTTTTCTTTTTCTAACGTTTGTGATCATGTATAGCACTTAGAGCAGAAATAGGAACGCGTAGGAGAGAAACAGAACACCTTGGAGGGTGCCCCTTATTGGCGTTCAATGCCAAAAGGGGAAAGATAGCTTGGGCGTTCAACGCCCATAAGGGAATAGAAATGACCAAGTTTTTTTTGCTTGGGGATAAGCGAACTTTTTAAGTTTGGTGTTGCAGAGCAAGCTCTAGGTGTATATTATCATCAATAGCACCAAAGGAAGGTGAATCATCTTCACAGAAGAGTATAGCCTGAGCAACTATCAGCACTAAGGTGGTTGAGTTTCATCCCTCTTTATTTCTGTTTTTCAGTATTTCATTCTATTTTCTGTTTTCTATTCTAGCTTTTGCATGATCACTCTTAGGATTTTGTTTTAGTAGTTTTTATGGTTAAAGATGTCTCATGAATTTTCCACTAAGCTTAAAAAGAAAATTGTGAAAAAGAAGTAGTAAAATACATGAGATTTTGAGTTATATATTATGAGTTATTTTGATTACTTTGATGTGGTGGCCTGATCTCTATTTTCTGAATGTATGAATTAACTGTGCATAATTGATATTGAAGTTGAGTATATTGGCTCTTCTTGAAGAACAGTAAATTTATAGAAGTATTATTGATTCTCTGAAATATCAAAAAGATTGATTATTGAAGCAAAAGAAATAGCAAAAAAAAAATAAAAAGAAAAAGAAAAGGATCCAAGGCTTTGAGCATCAATGGTTAGGAGGGTTAAAATTGGCCTAAAAAGCTCAAATGAGTTGCTATCCTTAACTATATGCTTGTGATGTGAAGGTGTCAAAAAAATCTTGAGACTAAGCATTTAAAGTCATGATCTAATGCAATAAAGAGTATGCTTAAGAACTTTGAGCACTACTGTCTGGGAATTTAAGCAAAACTAAATTCGAATCCAAAGGTTTTCCCCAGTTAAGTGCTTGTAGCGTTTATGTATCCGGTGGTAATACTTGAAAACAAAACGCTTAGAGTCACGGCTAGGCTCAAAGGTGCAAAGCACCAAAAAGAAGTTGTGTTCAAAAATCAAGAAAAACTAAAAGAGGAGAATCAATAATACCATCCGCATTCTAGTTCCAAAGGATGCTACTGTTTCTGAGCTTCAAAGGAAAGTGAGATGCCAAGACTGTTCAGAAATAAAGAGCTAATAGCCCCATTCAATAATTGGAACTGAGCTTCGCTGACAACTCTAAAACCTGATGTATTTTTCTCTTCTAATTAGTCCTATCTTATTTTTGGTTACTCGAGGACAAGTAAGAGTTTAAGTTTGGTGTTGTGATAAGTGAATATCTTATACCCTTTTTTATAGCATTTTTTGTTATTTTTAGTTATATTTTATCAATTTTTAGTATATTTTAGTGCAAAATTCATCTTTTGGATGCTACTTTAAGTTTTTGTATTTTTTCTATGATTTTAAGTGAATTTCGGGCGAATTTGGCAGAATCTTATTCAGAGACGAAGAAAGGATAGCAGATGCTGTCAATCCTAACCTCTGTGCATTTCAAAGAGCATATCTCGAACTATAGAGGTCCAATTGACGCGGTCTCAATGGCGTTGGAAATCTAACTTTCAGAAATTTCCAGCAATATATAATAATTTATACTTCTCTTCCAGAATCATTGCCCAAAACTAGCGTCGAACGTCCACATCTGGAATTCAACGCCCAAAGAGGAGCAAGTCCAACGTTGAACGCCCAAAACTGGCAGGGACCAGCGTTGAACACCCAGAATCCAAGTTGAACGCCAGGCATCAACCCAAACGCTCACCAAGTGGTCCCTAAAGTGAATTTTAGCACTCCTTAGCTTATTTTATCTTATACTTGTAACTTTTAAATTTAAATTAACATCTTTTAGGTCTAGTATTTTTACTATAAATAAGGGACTCCCTTCCTCTTGAGAACCACGTCTCCTGGGAGGGGAGAAACACATTACTTTAGATCTTATTTACTTTTATTTCATTTTCTCTGTAAAGTTATGAACAACTAAACCTCCTAGGTTAAGGTTAGGAGCTCTGCTTATTCCCATAAATTAATATTATTACTTTCTCTATTTTAATATATGTTTGATTCTATTCTATGATGTATTGTCGTTTTTCATCTAAATGAATTTGGGGTGGAACAGAAGTATGACCCCTTATTCTACATGAGTTCTTGTGAGTCCCTGACCGGATAGTATTGAGCTACAGTTTGAGAATACATCACCTAAACTGCAAATTGCCTGGGCTAATTAGATATGTGACATAAAATCCGATTAGCTTTGGGTAATTGAGGTTTCTGTGGCGCTAAAGCTAGAATATTGAGCTTCATTCTCCAATCCGAAAGATCTGACATTGTCTGTGGCACTTTAAGTAGGATCAAGAGAGATTGAATTGCGTGAGTTTCATCCTCGTTTAGATTAAATGACCACTGACATTGGCGTTTGATGTGAATTAGAGGAGATTAGTTGACCACTGACCCTGGCATTAATCACTTATAGCTTTGCCATAGAATGAATCATTCGTTGTTAATATAGTCAGTAAGAAGTACTAATCTGGAAAGATAAGTATCTCCAAAGCCTTAACTGATTTCTCATTATTGTTTCTACACCAATTTCGTACTGCTTTCTTTATTATTTTGTTTATGCGCCTACAACAACTCTCTTTTCTATTTGCCTGACTAAGTCCAGCAAGATAACTATTGCTTACTCAATTCAACAATTCTTGTGGGATCGACTCTCACTCACCTGAGATATTACTTAGACGACCTGGTGCACTTGCATTTGATGCAAATCGAAAACTTTTGGGGTAAAATTGAAACAAAATAAAATTTAGGGGTATTTCTAAAAATTTTGTCAAAGAACAAAAAGTATACTTTACTCTTTATTTATTTATTGCTATAAAAAATTGATAACAAAAATTATCAACTAACATTAACCAAAACAAATATATACATTCAAATAATATCTTTGCACATAATAATCGTGAATGGAACTGAGCAACCCCATGCTTCCTTCCAAGTGAGATTATTGGCATTGGTGCTTGTGCCTTGTAACTTCCAAGCTTCTTATGTTCTTAGCCATACCTTCCATCAATACCCTTAGGTTCTTTGCCACCACTTGAGCATGACCTTGTGCATGAGCTCCTTGTTTCATCTTCCTCATAATCATTGTTATTATACCATATATTTAAGCACAAATATTTGAATCATTAGTTGGTTTTAATTTGCTTAGAGTAGATCAGCACAAACCAGCACAAAAATATTGGTGTCATCCCTCCACTTCCATCCAAGTTATTCTTCAAGAAGGTATCTGATCTCTTTTTTTTTTTTTTTTTTTTTTGGGTCAGGAGAAGGTATCTGTTGTCTAAAGAGAGTGGTTCTCCCCATAAGGCTTTTTTATGGGGGCCAACTGTTAGGCTTCCGGTACTTGAATTTTTTTCAGTCAAGTAGCTCTCTTTTCTTAATGGGCTTCAGTTACGCTATGGTCCAATAAAAAAGGTTTTGTGGTGCCTTTTACCATACCTGAGAGCCCAATTTTTATGACCAAAAAAATAAAGCCCAATTTGATATTTCCATAAATTTCTTGACAATATTTAAAGAAAAAAACTACACAAATACACGCACTACACAGTACACACTCACAAAAAGATCGGACAGATTGGCAGCGTATGTTTTCCATAATTGTAAGAAGAATATCGAATATCCACTGAAGAAAAAAAGAATGTAATTTTTCTTTTCTGATTGTCATTATTAAAAGTGACCCCCTCTCGTATATATATTGCTGGTCCATTAATAACTTTTGTACTTTTTTTGGGTGAGATCATGTAATTGTTATGAACTTAATTTATTGGAGTTTAGTTAGTTAGTTGACCTAAAAGTCTAAAACAAACCGCACACAGCTTCCATATCTTTGATTAATCCCTTTGTTTTTGTATGAAATTATGGATCATAGGAGTTCACCTGCTTTGCAATCAAGGAAACATACACCTCCACAAATTTATACCATTAATTGCATATTATGGTGGAGTTCATGTTTTCAGGGTTGGTAGTTCATAGGTAAAACCTCAATTGATGTTAAGATTTATTAGTTCCTGATTACAAGGGTAGATACACATGACAAAATTTAGACCATCTTTAAAGAAGTATTTTTAGAGTATCATTTTTTATATTTTTAAAAAGATAAATTGATTTAAAATTAAAATTTATATTAAAATCAATTGATGAAATAAAACTGATAAGATTAATAAAATTTTACTATTTATATAATTATGTTGATGAAATAATTAAAAATAATATAAAATTTTAACTAAACTAAAACTAAATATAAAGAAATAAATTTTACTTTTATTTTTAAATTATTATTTATAATATATAGTCACACAAATATTTATATATTATTTATAAAATCTAAAATAAAATTAAAATTAGATGTAATATTGGATATGCTATTAGGTTTGGCTTGCACCGTTGGGACTTGTCCCAGACCCAAAAATCAGAGTATGGTACTTAGTTATTTCATGGATGACAAGGTTCATAGGCTTTAACTACTAAAATGAAAATGAAAATGAAAGTAAGGCACGTGTTAATAGTTAATACAAGCAGTAACAAGAAGGGTTCATAGGACCACCACGTATTATATGATATCATATCATAGTCATATATCCCACCAGATCTGGCCATAACAAGAGGGACAAATCTGGAGAGACAATGAGCAGCTTTGTCTTAATTAGCTGTATTTGATGAAAATTTACACTAATCAACTTAATTCTCAATATATATATATATATACATATTTCTTTTACAAAATGCAACAAAAAGTGATACTCCAAAACATTAATGTATGACATAAAAGTAAAAGTAGTAGCAATGAGATATTTTACCTCAACAGAAACAGAAGAAGATTCAGATCTGATGAGTTATGTGAAGCACATGATGACAATGAGAGTGAGAGTGAGACTCAGAGACAGTGCAATACAATAAACAACTTTTATTAAAAACGTTTTGTGGTGTATATTCCAAACATCATATTTTAACAATTTCAACTTTTTTCTTTTTTTTCTCTAAAAGGTTTTTAATTTCCTTACACTACATGCATGCAAGACTATTTCAGCAACAAAACGTTTTCTTTTCATTGACAACAAAGAAATTCCCCAATTTATCGCCATTAAGTCATTAATTAACGTTGAACTTCCAAGTTAGTTAACAAAATACAAGATCCAAAAAAATAATAAAAAGGAATTATAACATTATTATAATATACCAAAAATTCAACGCTGGCAAGGCAAGGAAGCTAGCTGGTACTGTCGGCATGAAACTCCATGTCATATCATACCAAAATCTCTCTCTCTCTCTCTCTCTCTCTCTCTCTCTCTCTCTCTCTCACCAATTGACCTCCACTCTCAAAGAAAGAACAGAACAGTGTGTTTCTTTCGTCCGTTGTTTTATGTGTGTGTGTGTGTTACAAATTGTTAGTTATATAGTTACTACATTATGGTCCAAACTTTAATTCCCATGTGTTTGGTTTTTGTTACCTAGCTTCTGGAACATGTATATGTATCTAAGACAAGTCAAAAACAGAAGCTCTTACATTGCAGTTCCTGCGCTAAATTATTACCTTTCCTTAAGCTACATCACTGTTGCCAATTGCCATTATTATTATTAGATCCTCCTATTATTGCTAGCGTGACAGTGACACATACACCCACAGAGAGATTGAGAGAAGGAGAGAGAAGAGTGCGTTTCTTGAGTGTAGCCAAAGCACCGCCATTGCAGGAAACCACACTTCCACGTGATTCCAATGTTTCTCAGCAATGTACAACTACCGAATTACCATCATGGGTGCCTGACATAGATATAAAAAGCTCATCTTTTTTTTTTCTTTTTGTTTATCAGAATTTTTGTAGCTGGAGAGAGGTACCAATGGGGTCTCGCTTGGATCAGTACGAGATCATGGAGCAGATCGGCAGAGGAGCATTTGGAGCTGCAATTCTCGTTCATCACAAAACAGAGAAGAAAAAGTATTGATTCCTTCCCCCTTTTTATTTTTTCTCTCTTTTTTGTGTGTCTCTTGCTTATGTCTATTCAATTTAGCTGATACTGTAATGGGGTGGGTTCAAAATTTCAAATTTTAGTAGCTGGATTTTCGTTTCGTTTTTGCAGATATGTGTTGAAGAAAATAAGGCTTGCGAGGCAGACTGAAAGGTGCAGAAGAGCTGCACATCAAGAGGTACATTTTTTTGGCGGTTTTTTGTTTTCCCTTAGAACTTGCTTGTTGTTGATTTGCCTCATGCCTGGAGGATTTGACCATTGTAGCCTGTATTGGGAATTCTAGATGGTTCTTATTGCTCGAATTCGGCACCCGTACATTGTGGAATTCAAAGAGGCTTGGGTTGAGAAGGTGAATTTTGTTGACCCTTATTGAGTTTCTCTATGTTATGATCATACATACAAACACTTAATTTCTCTTAACAATTTTGTTAATAATTGCAATGTGTTGTAAACAATAAATAGTTCTATTCTGCTAAGCTCATCTTACTTGTATTGTAGGGTTGCTTTGTCTGCATTGTTACTGGATACTGTGAAGGTGGAGACATGTGAGTCAATTATCATACCTATGAACTTGCTGGTCAATAAGTTAAGAAATTGTGCATGACCAATAACTTGTAAGTTTTTTGTATCTTGTCTTCTCTTCAAATCTTTAACAGGGCTGCATTGATGAAAAAATCAAACGGGGTATACTTTCCAGAGGAGGTATTCTTGTCTCATGAATGCAGATATATTTGAATGTTCTACATCTTGGATTTTTATTTTCCCTCAAGTTATTTTGGTTACTCACATTGAAGGTGTTTGACATTTCTCAGAAACTCTGCAAGTGGTTTGCACAATTACTCTTAGCGGTGGAATATCTGCATTCCAATTATGTATTACATCGTGACTTAAAGGTAAAATACTTGCTGGAAACATACAGTGCAGCCTTCAACGTTTTGATCTTTCAATTTGAAAATATAGTAAGTTGAGTTTGTTGACTCTGATGACAGTGTTCAAACATTTTTCTTACCAAGGATCAGGATGTTCGCCTAGGTGAGTTCTTCTATCTGTATTTGATTATACTGGACTTGGATTACTACGTTTTCATTCTGATTTTGTTTATAAGTTTCTGAAACTTAACAGGGGATTTTGGGCTTGCCAAGACACTAAAAGCAGATGATTTGGCATCTTCGGTATGTTTGAAATTAAGAGTTTGTTTTCTTCTGTCTCATTTAAATCCTAGCTTTTGTTTAGCGGATGTCAGTATTCTAGTTAGCCTTGTTCTGTCAAGTTTCCACTGCATTGATAAATCCAACAAGCTAATATATTTATGTAAGGATGGAATCCATGTTTTAATGGTCTCCAACCACTAGAGGTTATGATATGACATTTGCCCATGTTTTTAATTTGTATGTGATCAGTATTGCATTTATTTATTGACTGCTTAATAATAATCAAATGAAGAATTAATTCATTGCAGCAAATATTTGTATGCAGGTGGTAGGAACTCCCAACTACATGTGTCCTGAACTGCTTGCAGATATTCCTTACGGATTCAAATCTGATATTTGGTCATTAGGTATATGCTTGATGAATGTTGTTGCTTGTATAGTGGATTTTGCTGCAGCTAAAGTGTCCTTTACTTTCCGGTTCAGGGTGTTGTATATATGAAATGGCTGCTCATCGCCCTGCATTTAAAGCTTTTGTAAGATCTTCTCTGATTCTTGAATAGAATAATATATACGTATACTCATATTTGAATTCATTTAATGCATTATCCTCAAGTTAGGTATGAACAAAATATCTCATTTCTGCACCAAAAGTTAGCAAATTTTCTTTCAGTTAAGTGCAGTAAGAAATATCAGTTATCGGTTTGCGTTAATGATCTAGAAGGAAAAAAGCTGTAAAAATTAGTAGTAGTTGAGCAAGTGGACTGCATGGCTTCCAGATTTTGCAGGAACCATATTTATGACCAATATTTTTGGTTGTTATCAATATTCTGATATCTGTGGTGGATTTTTACGATTACTCTTGTTTGCAACCAGCCTTTCCCAGTTTGTTAATAGTCCTTTGGAACTGCATGAACATGACATCTAGTTATTGCAATTTCTAGACTTTTTCTTTGAGGGGGAAAAAAAACAAGTTCAGTGATGCTGGTATTTCAGTTGGTTATGCTTCACATTGTTCTCTACTCATTCATATGGACATTTATGTATGTTGAGGTATCTTATCATGGCTTTTTTACTCCCTTTTGATAAACATGGTAAATCTTGTTTCAGGATATGGCAGGATTGATAAGTAAGGTGAATCGTACCGCAATCGGCCCATTGCCTTCCTGTTATTCCCCATCCTTGTATGTTTCTATTCCCATTTATTATGCTTAATATCCCTTTAAATTAGTTAACAGAAAGTTAGTGATTGCATGGTACACTTGTGTAGAAGCATTGTTATGCACTATACACTTCATCTGTTTCATCCTCAATCTTTTTGGTTGTGAAGAATTCCCATGTATTTTGAATAGATAGATTTCTTCTGTAAACATGAATTTGATGTCTCTGAATGATAAAATGCGCGTAGATTTATCTTGTGCTTTGTCCTGCTATCCATTTTTGAGAACCAGAAGATAATTTCTTATAAGACAGAAGGATTGGATAGAAGGCTTGCATTTCAATTTAGCTTATATGCCCCATTTTCAGTCTCAATTCTGTCTATACCCTCTGCATCTGTATGTTAGCTCGAAAATCTTAAATTTTACTCATATATGCAGGAAAATGCTAATAAAGTGCATGCTGCGAAAAAATCCCGAGCATCGTTTATCAGTAAGCCTCTACCGAGACTAACTTTATTTCTGACACTAATGTGATTCATTATTGTTGTTAACTCAAAGTAAATTCATTTTACATGTACCACAGGCATCTGAGATCTTAAAACACCCCTATCTGCAACCTTATGTTGATCAATATCGTCCGTCTTTTTGTCCGCCTACAACCTGTTCTCCTCAAAAGTCTATTGGAGTTTTCCAGGATCCTCGAAGAAATAGGCCTGAAAGCCAAAACAATAATAGCTCAAGCAGTGACAAAGATTGTTTGATGTCAAATGAGAGAAACATGGAAATGGCAGAGCCAAGTTTTGGTAGAGAAACCACAATTCAGGCATTAGTTGTTGATGATGGCTCTGAGTATCCCCTGCCTAGTGAAGAAGGAAATTGTTCCAGCAATGTTAAAACAGTAAAGGTGGTGAAGCCATCTCATAATGAAAACCATCCTAATATTGCATCTAAGGAACAAAACCTTTTCAAGAATACAATGATTGCTTTAAAAGACAGAAGAGTTAGAGAATCAAGTTCTCCAATGAGAGGCAATCACATAAAGGCTGGCAATGTATCCATCCAAAAAATAAATACAGAGATACCTTCCAAATTGCCCAAACCTAGTTTTGGTTTGAGGCCTAATTTAGAGGCACCAACTATTGCACCTGCAAAAGCAACCTTTGATTCTGCAAAGGGATCACATAGTTTAAAGTATCAGGTACATAACATTAGGCATTTTCCAACTCTATAATTATTAGCTTTTTATGGATTTCCTCATAACATTTACATTTACTTCTGGTACATTAAAATATGCTTGCAGTTACCGATGACAGAATCATTGCCGAAAACCAGACCTCGAGATATTGTGACTCTGCCATCCGGCCGAACCAAACAAATAGTTGGAAATGGAGTTCCTGCCAAGCCAAGGCAAATGACTCCTCCAAGATTACTCAGACCACCTTCATCTCCAGTTCGTATGAGGCAGGCCAGGCTTGATTTTCCAAACATAGTGAATGATATAAGAAACTCGAATCCAGTGGTTCATGAGCCTAAGATGAGCCATCATAGGTTGACTAACAGTCATATACCACGTGTTTCGAGAGATATTAGGAAAGAGCCTCGGAAGTATTCTGAACAGTGCTCAAAAGGAATGCAAACAGACAGCAGCAATTCAGTCTCATCTTCAGTGTCTATTCAAGGATTTGAACTTTGTGATGATGCAACTACTTTTATGGACTTGAGTGAACTCACACTTGCTGATCATGAGAATATAAACCACATTGAGAATGTGGAATCACATCTAAATAGCAACTTGCCTCATACGCATTCTGAGACATCTGAAGATGTGTCTTGGGAATCTGCAAGGCTTCCACGGAGCTTCCATAATAGCAATACAAGCAATGAGAACCTAAGTTCCACTTTATCTCAGGATCACTCAGTTCAAGATCATAAGGGAATTTTCGCTTCTGATGATGGTTGTCCCATAAATCGGACAACCATATCTGCTGCCTCAGGTTGTGGTAGAAAATCTCTACAGCCCTCTGCTTCAGCTGCAAAAGAATCCAAAGAGCTTCAAGACATTTCTGTGGAAACTACTTCAGCTAAGTCTCTGAAGCATCCAATTCCCATTTCTGAAGAGAAGTCTTCTTGTGAAGAAAGCACACCGGATAATAGGCCTGATAAAGATAGCCAACCAAAACTTATGATCACCCCAAGTGGTGATGAAGAATCCAAGGTAACCAAAAGATTGTCATCAGTGGCTGAAACAGATCCTCTGATAGTCTCCACTAAAATTCCAAGCCAGAACATTTTGCAAGAAGAGAAAGGAGCAGTTTTACAGAACACATCAGCTGAAATTTCATCTGCTGATCAACTTCCTCCAGCTTATGGTGATGTCATCCATGTTATACGGCATAGTAGTTATCGTGTCGGGAGTGAGCAGCCGGTGAAGGAATCTGTAGAAGTGGGAGTTCAAAATGTTGATGTTGGCAAGTTCATCAGCATTGTAAGGGATGATGCAGAAATGAGAAATGTAAGCACTCCTTTGGCCCTTAATTCTTCAAATTCTTCTGATCATTTAGAATCTCCAAGTTGCCCTGGCACGTTGAGTTTGGAATCAAGTACTCTTGACCAACCTACCATTAAGGATCAAGATTTGAAAATCCCTGATTCTACAGTATCAAAATCTGATTCCACTAAATATGAGACTAGTACAGTCAAAGAGGAAACACAGGCAAAGGAAATTTTGGATGTGAAATCTTCAAGACAGAGAGCTGAGGCACTTGAAGGTCTCTTAGAACTTTCTGCAGACTTGCTGGAGCAGAACAAATTGGAGGAGCTTTCAATTGTTTTGAAGCCATTTGGAAAAGATAAGGTATCCCCAAGGGAGACAGCCATTTGGTTAGCCAAGAGTCTAAAAGGATTAATGATTGAGGATAGTGTGGGAAGAGCTTCATGATCTTTCTTTTCTTATCCATGCTGAGTTTTCTTGTATTTGATATTTGAAGTTGTTTCTTGTCTGTTGATGTTTTTGGAGTGCACATTAAATGTGTTTCAAAAGCATTAACGAATTTCCCCTTTTCAAGTGTTACTATGATGTTGTAAATATTGTGACCATACAAATCAATAACACAAAAATGCAGTGAATTGTATGGAATATGATGCAGCCAGTCAAATTAAAGCTGCTAACAATAAATGTTCACCTACATTTTATTCCTTGTCCATCAACTATAGTGATAGTTTGATTATATAGCAAAACAAATAAATCAATAAATAGAGTTGCGCATGGCAATGAGACAATGGCACAAAAGCCATAATGTCAAAGCAACTAGAAATCAATGGTTTTTTTATCAAGACATAACGCCATAGAACATCTAGAAAGATGACAAATACAAAGACAAAAAAAGATCATAGATGTGGTTCTCTTTTGTCCTTCAATAGATCTATGCCTACATTGGTAACTATAACATACCCCTTTTAACGTAAGACATTTGAAAATGTTGGAACTTGGTAGGCCCTCTCCTCCCTTTGTAAACATTGAGTTGCCTTGAGCATTTCTTTCTAAGAAGCTTCATGGAACCTTCCTAGCCCCTAGGTAAACCATACACCAACTTCTACACATACATAACTATAAATAAAGCATTTAGCTAGAAGTATTTAGCATGTTACTACAGACTACTCCTTATTCTTTGTTTCCCCATATACCCTTCTCATAACAAAGCATCACCACCTTCCACCTTCCCCTTCCCTTTTGGCTACTAGTAGATGGAGGCAGGGACTACTCTTCATATCAGCATGACTGCAGCACCACCAAGATCCTCAGCATCATGGTTCCTCTGTGTTCGAATGGCGAAATGGTTAGCTGTTGTGCTCTTAATCATCATAATACTAATCATGGCCATTGCCTGGTCTGTCTTGAAACCACAGCTACCCGGTTTTCGAGTTAGCTCAGTTTCTGTGTCCAACTTCAGTGTCACTGATTCACAGCTCAAAGGAAAGTATGAGATTGATCTAAACATCACAAACCCAAACAAGAGGGTTGATGTGAATGTTGACCACTTCATATTCTTCGTGTGCTATGACTCCGTGGTGGTTTCGGCTCCAGAACCGGTGCTTCAGCAGACACTGCTAATCTATGTGGAGAAGATGAGGGAGAAGGACATGAAGGTTGAGTTGAGGTTGAAGGACACACCACCAGCTCCAATTCGAAGAAGCAACAAGAACATGGTTAAGGATTGGAAGAAAAGGGTGGTGAACTTCAATGTGAAAATGAAGGGTAGAGTTAGATACGAGCATGTGATATGGGGAACAGAGGAGAAGTTTTTGGATATTTATTGTGGAGACCTTGATGTTGAGTTTTTTACCATGAAGGACACAGGGAAGCTCCTAGGTGTTGGGAAGGATTGCAATGTTACTACGTTAGAACAAGATTAACAAGATTATGAATACAAGACAAATGCAAGAGAAAAATATTAGTCACTTAACACTTCGAATGATGTATCATGTATGTTGTATAATTATGATGCATGAGACACACAGAAACACCCATGCCATCATGATAACCTTATCATTAATTGAGGTGTATCTACTTCTTTTTCTTCTTTAGAATTGAATGAAACTTTTAGCTTTTACGGATATGACATTATTTTCAACTAAATTTATAACATTCTAATGTGCCAACCTTTTTAGCCCCGAGTGCCGTGCATACCCAAAATACTTGCTTATTGTTTTTAAGGATATAAGATTAAATTTATTGTAAAAATTTATAATTTGGCACACTTTTTTTGATCCAATGATATGCGGAGGCTAAAAAATGTTGATATGGAAGTAAAATGAGTGATATACTTTAACATGGTAATTGTTGGTGTTTTTTAAAATTGTGGGAGTACACAAATCGGACTATTTGTGTTTAAAAGTTAGAAAAAATTCAGAGTACACAAATCGAAGGTTCAATTTGTGTTAAAAAAATTAAAAAAACTAAGAGTACACAACTCGGACCATGCGAGTTCTTTGGTAATGAAATTTTGCTTCACAAATCGCATGATCCGACTTGCAGCTGATGGAATTTGAAATCTGAAACGTAGAATTTGGACCTTTCGTTTTTTTGTTCTGGGTATTTACAACTCGCAGGGTCCGAGTTCTGCTTCCTCAAATCCCACAACAAGGTGAAGTACCTCTCCTCTCCATACGCGAGTCTAACACCTTTTTTGCTTCCATATTCAAATTAATTAGTGACATGGGGAAGTTGCCAAGTAACTAAAATCCGATAGTTTTTTCGTTTTCGGAGAATCTTAAACTATCGGTTCTCGCTTGAAGCCAATATTTAATTTCTTTATTTATTTATTACATATGCCTCCCCTAGTCTGATTGGTGGCCACTCCTGTTTAATATAAGTATTATAATTTATAAAAGAAAAAAGATGTTATATGTATTAAAAGTAATTGATAAAAAATAAGAGATAAAAGATAAAAGTTTGTCTTTTATAAAAAAATACAAAAAAGATGTATACAAAAAGCGATAATTTTATTTATATATGTACGATGTATGCCGGTTTCGATTATGTTAATCAACTATCAGCTATAACATCCGGTATTAAATAGCGATAATAATACATGGATGAAAGTATGAAACTATAAACGTTTACGTAACAAATACGCGTTAATCAGCTAATGAAACCAAAGTCACCATTTTTTCTTGCTATACAAAATAATTCATATACGCTGAATTGTAATATGATTATGTTATAGTGATAATAGTAACTATGTAAGTTGTTAATGTTAGGAAATTATTTTAATTTTTTAATTTATTTGTGGATAATATATATATTAATTATAATTATAAATTATGTTATTTTAAATTAAATGACTTATAAAATAGTAATCTCATTTATTGTTATAAATACTAAATTGAATAAGTCATTATTATTTTTGATTTAGAATTAAATGAGAATAAAATCAGATATTATCTTTTGTTCTTTAGATAATTATTTTTTGGACTTTAAATACTATTTTATTTGGGCTTTAGGGTTTAATGGGTGCCATACTCAAATATAAATAGTGCCTTCAGGATTTCAGTCCTCAATATACCAAAGCCGCCTTTGTTGCTCTTTTTCCATCAGAAGAGTCACAATTCAACCGCCTAGGATACAGAAGGTTTTGGTTGAGTAAGATCGAAAGAACCACAAGATTCAAATCCTTCCATCAATTTCTGACTTTTTATGAGTAAATGTACGCTTCCACATTATAATATATTTTTTGTGATTCAATATAGATGATCTGAATTATTGAAATTAATTTATTCCAATAAATAGTATATGAGCAATCCATAATTTGGTCATAAAAAATATCAGTTTTTTTGTTTATTCTTTCGATCGATATATGTGTATGAGCGCGTCATATATAACTGGCACTTTTGCACGAACACAAGAATTAATTTTTTTTAATTGCCAATGTCCACGTACGTGTATTATGGGTGTGCTACTGTGCATATAGGCAGTGTTTGGATAGTGTCTTTGAGACATAAATACATAATAAGACATACACATAGAATACACAATTTTTTTTTGCTATGTTTGGTAGTGATGTACAAAACACATTGATCTCAATCAAATATCATATTTACCCCTATCACTGCAACACCACTGCCAACATTGCTTTTCACCATCACTGTCGTTAATTTTTCAACCTCAATCTAAATAACTATGAAATATCATCAAAATATTTAATCCAATAATCAAATGAATAATTTTTTTATATATAAAAAATTAAAACAGAGATCCAAGAAAAAAAAGAAACTTGAACAAAATATATCCAATGAAAAAGAATAATGAAAAAAAATACAAGAAACAAGCACAATTTGAAAAACAGATATGGAGGCGGTAAAGACAAATCTAAATACAGGGAGAGGCAATAGAGGCGTCAGCGACGGCACGAACCAACAAAGACAACGTAGGTGGGTGAAGGTATATCTAGAGGCAAGGCGAGGCAACAGAGACATCAACACAATAGACAAAGAAGAGAGGCGAACCAAGACAGATCTGGAGGCGGCACGACGACGGAAGGCGACAGGGAGGCGGCACAACAATGGTGACGGCAACAACACTGAGGGAGATGAGGGCGGCGGCAGAAGAAGAGAAAGACAGCAGAAAAGAGGAAGAGAGGCGGACAAAGGAAGGAGGCGGTGACGACGCCAGTAGTGGTGCCGGTGACAATGGTGGAAGGAGAAGGCATGGGTAGAATAGAGGTTAGAAAGTGAAATGAATTAGAGAAGAAGAGGGAGAGTTATGAAGATAGGGTAAAGGATAAAATTAGAATTTTAAAAAATAACTAGGGATAAAATTAAAAAAATTTGTGCCTTATGAATTATGTCTCAGTGTCACAGTTTGAAGGAAATATACAAAATACATGTATTTTATGTACATTTGTATGTAACCGTGTCCATCAAAATTTTGTGTCTTAACAAACAAACAGTATACACGTACCAAATGTATGGCTTTATTATGCCTATAGTATGACTTTAATGTTATTGTGTGTGTATATATATATATATATATATATTAATTACCGTATCCGTTTTTTTTTTAAATTTGATATAATAATTGATTTGTTCTGAAACATTAGTGTAGAGTATTATTATGATTGTTTTAGATTTAATTATATGTGTCATTAATTTGGTGTAAAACTAATTGATAATTTTTTTTGGAATATAAAGATTATTGTATATGTAACTTATGCGAATATTAATCGATCCAAAAAGAGATTTATATTTGGCCAAATTAGGTATGGCTAAAATCACCAGCGGAACGGGTACCCGCGAAGATTTACCCGTCGGGGAGCAGGTATGGGGGGTAATTTTTACCCGCGGAGACAGGAGACGGGGTCCCGTATACCCGCCCCGTGGGACCCGTTAAATCTCCGTTTGTGTGAAAAGACAAAAATACCCTAATAGTGAACCATTAGCCATTTCTAACGTCCTAACCCTAGCCGTCACATTCCCCTGCTTCAGAGAGATAGAGCGAGAACTGAACTGAGGCTCTCCACTCCTCCTCAAACCCTCAACTCCTCCTGGCTCCTTCCTGCTGACCGCCGACTGTCACCCGCTGCCTTCCACCCTCTGGTCCCTTAGCGCCGCCTCCCACCTAAGACCCCTTGACTGGCTCGGTCGCTCACTGAAGGTGTCAAGGCAGTCGAGCTCACCGTGTCGGGCTCCGGCAACGTCGTCTTCTTCTCCTGGTCACGGCAGACTTGTCGCGGGTCGTTATCTTCTCCTCTTCACATCGCTGGTCTTCGCTTGTCTTCCTTCCCCTTTTCTCCGTCAGGTTCAGGTAAGTCAGCCCTGGTCTTCGCTGGTCTTTCATCCCCTTTTCTGAATTTAGATTTATGAATTAGGGTAAGGAATTTCTATGTTCTGAATTAATGAGATTCCAATTAATCTAAATTTCTGTGTTTTGAATTTCTGGATTTCTGAGTTTTGAATTTGTGAATTTCTGATTAGGTTAATGAATTTTCGACTATGAATTTCTGGTTGTGTAATTTATATTTCTGAGTTAGGTTGATATGAATTTGATTCTGATTCTGATTAATATTTCTGAGTTAATATTCAAGATCTGAGCAAATTAAACCCTGGAGGTGAAAGAAGCATAATAGTGTGTGTAAATTTGATTATTTTGACATTGGAATTGTATGTTTATGTCTGTGAAGTTATTGCAAAATTGCTAGGTGTAGTTTGTGAAGTTGTCCCTCTATGTTTTTTCATTGTTTCCTAGTTTGATTAATTTATCTGATCTCATGCATAACACTATGATCATCACACTAATATTGCAATCAAATCTCATTTTCTTGTGTGTTCTATTTACCTTTGTTCATAATCACCCCCTAAACCACATCAATTCATCTGTCAATGTTGTACTAACTAGGTTCCTTGTCAATGTGTGGCTGCTAAAATAGGTTTATCATAACAGTTTAATTATTATTTACTGATAATGTATTGGTATTTAATTGTGTATATAAGACTCTTAAGTTAGTGAGTAATTGAGTCAATCAATTCAGCTGATATAAAAATATCTGAGTTTTTTTATATCCTAATATTGTATCCAAAAGAAATCCTTATCATAAACTTTAGCTGCAAATATATGGTAATATGATATGCTACGAGTTTCATTTCAAGTAGAGGCATCTTTTGATGATGAAAATGACATGACTTCATGATTGTGATTTGTGAGGTGATTTATATTTCTGAGTTGGATTAAAGTGATTCTGATTCATGATTTATATTTCATGATTTATAGAATGTCTTCTTCGGATGCATTGAGTAATACTCTTGAGAAGAGTACTCCATCAGAAGAACCTATAGGCACTAATATTCAAACTACACAAGAGGCTCCTCAATCTCAACCTCAAGAACCCCCAACGGATACCGCAACTACTAATGAAGGAACGACAAACTCTACCAGTGGTGTTCAAAAGATGAAGTTAACATCTGAAGTGTGGAATCACTTCAAGATTGTAGAAATCATGGGAAAATTAAAGGCTGAATGCAATTATTACAAATCGAAGCTACTTGGTGACCCAAAACAAGGCACTTCGCACTTACGTGATCACTTCAAAAGCTGCAAGCTCCGCACCACTAGAGATATAAGACAATGTATGATGAAGACAACTCCAACAACTAGTGGGAAAATAGTTGTGGTTGGTGCATATACCTTCGACCAAAAAATGCAAGGAAAGAGTTATCAGTTATGATTTGTCTTCACGAGTATCCGCTATCTATTGTGGACATTGGGTTTCGACGATTTTGCAATGCTTTGCAACCTCTCTTCAAGGTGATTACTCTCAACACTTTAAAGAGTGACATCTTGAAGCTCTACAATGATGAGAGATCGAAGACAATGAATGTCCTTGACCGTAATAAAAGTCGAGTTACAATAGGGGTGAGCACGGGTCGGTTTGGTTCGGATTTATGGTAAAATTAGAACCGAACCGATCAAAATGTAATTGGTTCGGTTTAATTCGGATTTGCATTTTTTTGTAAATGTACCCGAACCAAACCAAACCGATTAAGAACGGATTGGTTCGGTTTGGGTAATTGGGTACCCGATGACTTTGAAATTCATAAAAAAAAAACCAAATTTTTATCTTAAAAATTCAACAAGTACAATAAACATGTAACATCAATAGAAATAATTCAAACATGTTAAACACCAAATACATTAAAAACTAAACTCATTAAAATCCAAACATATTAATAATGAATAATCATTGTCTAATGGAAAAGCCATATATATTTTTTATTTAATTAATATATGATCGGGTTCGCGGGTTGGTTCGGGTTTCGCATCCCCAAAATCGATATCTGAATCAATCACTAACAAAAGCCATCGGTTTGGTTCGGGTTGGACCCGATTACCCGTTGGTTTCAGAACCAATTTAATTGGTTCGGTTTGGATTCGGACGGGTAATCGGGTACCCGCTACCCGTGCTCACCCCTAAGTTGCAATTATGACTGATATGTGGACAGCAAGCAACCAAAACAAAGGTTATATGGTTATCACGGCTCATTACATTGATGATTCTTGGAAATTGCAAAGCCGTCTTGTGAGGTAATAATATTATCATTATAGGTTCTTCCGAATGTTTATACAATTGCAAAGCTGTCTTGTTTATATAATTGCGATATGTTCTTGTGTACAATTGCAAAGCTGTCTTGTTTATAATTGTACTAAATTATCATTACAGGTTTATATATATGCCGGCTCCCCACACGGCTGAGGTACTTTCAGAGGTTCTTGTGGATTGTTTGATGGATTGGAATCTTGATAGGAAGGTATCCACTTTGACTGTTGATTATTGCAGTACTAATGACGTTATGATTAAGAATATTTTGACTAAAATGTCACATAGAAACTTTATCTTGGGTGGTAAATTATTTCACATGAGATGTTGTGCGCATATATTAAATTTAATTGTCAAGGATGGGTTACAACTTATTTCACATGCTATTGAAAAGGTGATGGATAGTGTTCATTATTGGACTGCAACACCTAAAAGAGAAGAAAAATTTAAGAAAACATGTGCGCAACTTAAAATACCCTACACAAAAATCTTTGTCTTGATTGTAAAACTAGGTAGAATTCAACATTTTTTATGCTTGAAGTTGCAATTATGTATAGAGATGTATTTGAAAGATTGTCATTGCGTGAGAGTCAATATAAATCTTTACCTAGTGAGAAGGATTGGGATATGGCGGATGAGATTTTTCAAAGATTGAGGGTATTCTTTTATGTGATTGAATTATTTTCTGGAACAACTTATCCTACATCAAATCTTTATTTTCCTAAGGTTTGTGTGATTAAGTTGGCTTTGATAGAGTGAAAAAATTGTGGAAATGAGATAATTGAAATGATGGCTACTAGTATGATAACTAAGTTTGAAAAGTATTGGGGTGTGATTAATACAGTTATGACTATTAGGACTCTTTTAGATCCTAGGTACAAGATGTATTTATTGAATTTTTTTTTCCGTAAAATATATGGTGAGATGGAGGCATGTGTTGTAATTGGTCAAGTGAAAAGGGTAGTGCAAGATTTAGTTTTAGAATATGCAACAAATGGAAGAGAGAGAGACCAAGCTGCTCAGTTAGATATGCCGCCACCATCATTAATTCCTTCAAGTTCAAATGGGAGGAAGTTCAATCATGAAGATTAGCAAGCTGATTTTGCTGCACATGTAAGTGAGGAATCCGCATTTATTGATACAAAGAATGAGTTGGATTATTATCTTGAAGAGAGAGCGGTACCACAAACTAAACATAATTTTGATATCCTAAATTGGTGGAAGTCAAATGGAGCGAAGTTTCGTACTTTGTAAGCTATTGCTAGGAATTTTTTGGCGATTCCTATCTCTACCGTTACCTCTGAATCTTCATTTAGTACGGGTGGTCGATTTGTTACGCCACATCATAGTAGGTTACGTCCGGACACATTAGAGGCTCTAATGTGTAATCAAGATTGGCTTTGGAATGAACTTAGTACTACAACTAACATAGGATTTGAGTGCTACATAATTCATAACATTGAAGGGATGTTGACATAAGTAAACTAATAAATTACATATAACACACTATATTTTTATATTATTGACTTATTGAGTTATTATATAATTTTAACTTTAAATTGTTTTCTTGTCACGGTAGGATTCAAGTAAGTCGGAATCTACCATCACTACCATTACGGGATGAAAGGAAGATTGAGATGGTGGAATTATGTTTTTATGATGTCATGAACTTTATTTTGTTGTTTATGAATATGGTTGGTTGTTTATATAATATTTAGTTGTTTATGTTTGTTGTTATTGCTATTTAAGTCTTTAAAGACTATGGATATTATGTTTGTAATGACAATTGAAGATTATCTTTGATTTTCTCTAATTTTTTTTATTTTTATTAATTTTTACAAAAATCTGCGGAGACCCAGGTCCCGGCAGATACGGGGTCCCCGTTACCCGTCATGGGGACGGGACGGGGACGGGGACAGATATTAGGGGCGGGGGCGGGGGCGGGGGCATGTCCCCGCCCCATGGGGACCCGTTGCCATCCTTAGGCCAAATTATGTATACACATTAATAATATGTGAGTGATAAAATTATAATGATTGATTTTAATCTTATCACGAATTTTTTGGCACATAAATTTGTTTCACAGTTATAACCATATTTTTTCTTTAAGGTATGAAAAGACACAATTAAAGATTTAATTCCTTGTGCAGTTTAAGGAATTTTTTTATTATTACATAAGGAAACTAGTAACAATTTGGATTATTATACCCACTCATTTTATAAAGATTTGGTTTTAGAATAAATTGATTGAACATTATGCTGCCAAAGTAGCCTCTTTTGTGAAAATTAATTTATTTAAAACATTAGAAATTTGGTGATATATAATTCATGCGAATATTGGTCAGCCCAAAGAAAATTCTGTATTTGGCCGAATTACATATACATAATAATGGTAAGTACATGTTTGGACAACTAATTAAGAATAAAGTAATGTTTCTTATTTATGCGGACAATAATCGGCCTAAAGGAAGTTTATTGTTTGGCCAAATAATAAATATTGCACTCTTTTGTTTATTTTCTATTAATTATGCGATCAATAATCAGCCCAAAGGAAGGTTATTGTTTGGCCAATTAATAGAAAATATATGCGGTAATAAATAGGTTGCAAAAGTTAAGTATCCATGTGCGCATTAAGTCGGTCCAAAGAAAGGCTTAATGTGTGACAGGAATTTTGACAATATTTGATTACTGCAATG
This sequence comes from Arachis ipaensis, assembly GCF_059453495.1. Taxonomy (NCBI): domain Eukaryota; kingdom Viridiplantae; phylum Streptophyta; class Magnoliopsida; order Fabales; family Fabaceae; genus Arachis; species Arachis ipaensis. Next base: position 6,652,569 of record NC_142443.1, on the reverse strand, counting down.
AGAGTATCACTTACAGTTAATTTTTCTATCAAAAGATTGAAAATTAATGTTGTTCTAAATATCTCAAAATGGATTTTTTCCATTATTTAACTAATATTTACTGCATGTTCTTTTATTCTAATCCAGAAACTATGGTTTCAACTACCAATATTTCTACACACATTAGCAATACTCCTATGCCGAATGGCTCAAACTTTAAAGTTTGGAAGGATACCGTGAAAATTATCCTCGGTTGTATGGATCTGGATATAGCTCTTCAAGAGGAGAAATCCACTTCCATTCTAGAAAATCTCAATGAGGTTAAAATAGAGAAGTGGGAGATATCTAATCGAATGAGCATTATGATCATGAAGCGTTCAATTCCTGAGGCACTTCGGGGCTCAATTACTGAGGATAAAGATGCCAAACAGTTCCTAAAAGATGTTGAAAAATTCTTTGCTAAGAATAAAAAGGCGGAGGCAAGTAGCCTTTTGAGCAAACTTGTCTCCATGAGGTATAAAGGTAAAAGGAACATAAAGGAGTACCTTATAGAAATGTCTCATCTTGCTTCAAGATTGAAAGCACTAAAGTTAGAGTTTTCTGAAGACTTACTCGTGCATTTCATTTTGATCTCCTTCCTGCACACTTTGGACAATTCAAAGTGAGTTATAACACTCTGAAGGACACTTGGTCATTAAATGAGCTTATATCTCACTGTTTGCAAGAAGAAGAAAGGCTACAGCAAGATAAGACTGAAAGTACTCATATGGATTCATCTTCTCAGTATAAAAGAAAGCGTGATACCACTGTGGATATGCCTTCTCAGCAGAAAAAGGATAAGAAACAGGATCAAGTTTTAACCTGTTTCTTCTGTAAGAAGGTGGGACACATGAAGAAGGTTTGTACCAAATATACCACTTGGTGTGTAAAGAAGGGTATAATTCTTACTTTTGTTTATTCTGAGGCTAGTTTAAGTTATGCACATGTTGATACTTGGTGGGTAGATTCTGCTGTTACTACTCATGTAAGTATTATTATGCAAGGTTGCTTGTGGAGTCGATCGCCAAGTGATGCTAAAAGATATATCTATGTGGCAGACGGCAATATAGTTGCAGTCGAAGCTATAGGAACCTTTAGATTATGTTCCACGAGTAGATTTTACTTGGATTTATTAGAGACATTTTATGTACCGTCATTTAGACGGAATTTGGTTTCTGTTTATCGTTTGGACAAATCAGGTTAATTTTGTTCATTTGGAGATAATAAAGTCAGTCTCTTTTATAATTCGAATAATATTTGCTCTGGTCATTTGGTGGATAATCTATATAGGCTTGACCTAAATTCCTATAATAATGAAATACTGCAAACAGGTACAAAACGAAAACTAAATAAAAATTTGGCATCATTATGGCACAAACGCATAGGTCACATCTCTAAACAGAGAATTCAGAGGCTCGTGTCGGATGAAATTCTTGGACCCCTAAATTTGGCAGACTTTAAAGTCTGCATTGAGTGCATAAAGGGGAAAAGGACAAATGAAAGGAAATTAGGTGCCGATAGAGTTAAAGATGTCTTAGAACTGATACATACCGATATATATGGCCCATTCCCTACTGTCTCTTGGAATGGACAACGGTACTTTATTACGTTCATAGATGATTACTCTCGTTACGGGTATCTATATTCAATTCATGAAAAGTCTCAAATCTTGGATGTTTTTAAGTCTTTCAAAGCTGAAGTTGAAATTCAACTTAGAAAGAAAATTAAAGCTGTCAAGTCTAATCGTGGTGATGAATACTACGGAATATATGACAGTTCAAGTGAGCAACGTCCCGGACCTTTTGCTCTTTTCCTAGAGGAGTGTGGTATTGTTCCGCAATACACCATGCCAGGAAAACCTAGCATGAATGGTGTGGCAGAGCGAAGGAACCAAACTCTTAAGGACATGGTGAGAAGTATGATTAGTCATTCTTCCTTGCTTGAATCACTCTGGAGAGAAGCCTTAAAGACCGCAATGTACATCCTTAATAGGGTTCCAAGCAAAGCAGTTAACAAAACCCCATATGAAATTTGGACTGGAAAAAGGCCCAGTATAAAGCATTTGCATGTTTGGGAATGTCCAGCTGAGGCGTGACCTTATAGGCCGCATGAAATAAAATTGGACTCAAGGACAATTAGTTGCTACTTTGTTGGTTACGCTGAGCGTTCACGGAGGTACAAGTTTTACAATCCTGCATCAAGGTCTTTTTTTTAGATGGGAAATGCGAGATTTCTTGAGGGTGTTGGGTTTGGGGGGATGAAAATATTAGGAATGTGACTTTTGATGAGGATTTTGTAACTGACAATGATCGGGTCTTTGTACCTATTATTGTTCAAGACACAGTTATAGTACAAGAGCACAATGAGAATTATACTGTAGATCCAGTTACAGTACAAGAGAATAATGAGAATATCGTTGTTGCTCAAGATACTGCAACAGCACAGGAAAATAATGAGAATCCTCCTCAATCCCAATCCATACAACAAGCTCAACAATCTCAAGAAGTGTCATTAAGGAGATCCAATAGAGAAAGGAGAAAATCCATCTATGGTCTCAAACAAGCTTCCCGTCAATGGTATCACAAGTTTCATCAAGTCATTACCTCATACAATTTTGAGGTGAATATCATAGATGAGTGTGTATACTGCAAGTTCAGTGGGAGTAAATACATCTTTTGGTCTTATATGTTGATGACATTCTACTTGCCAGTAACGATATAGGCTTGTTGCATGAAACTAAGAAATTTTTATCGATCAAATTCGAAATGAAAGATCTTGGTGATGCCTCTTTTGTATTAGGAATCGAGATACTAAGAGACCTCTCTCAAGGTATTCTTAGATTATCACAAAAGAACTATATCAAAAGATTTTAAGTAGATAAGTCATGGAAAGATGTAGACCAACGGACACGCCCGTAACTAAAGGAGACAAGTTCAATCTCAAGCAATGCTCTAAAAATGATCTTGAGAGGACAGCAATGCATGATAAACTTTATACATCAGCACTAGGAAACTTAATGTATGCTCAAGTCTACAGACGTCCCGATATATCATTTATAGTGGGAGTGTTGGGTAGATACTTGAGCAATCCGGACATGGATCATTTGATAGCTGTTAACGCGTAATACGTTATTTAAAGAGAACAAAGGATTACATGCTTATTTATCGGAGATCAGAAAATTTGGAGATCATTAGGTACTCTGATTCCGATTTCATGGCATATGGTTGCAAAACTTTGTCACTGAGCTTCATATAGTAGATGACATTGAAAGGCCATTAAGGATATTTTGTGACAATAAGTCAGCAGTACTATATATACTCCAATAACAATAAGAGCTTAGCAAAATCGAAGCATATAGACATCAAGCTCTTAGTTGTCAAGGAGAAAGGTTAAGAAAAATAGATTTTCATAGAACATATAGGAACAGAGTATATGCTAGCAGACTCACTAACCAAGGGATTGATCCCTAAAGTCTTTCATGAGCACACTGTTCGGATGGGTGTCAATATTTGTGATGCCTTGGTTTAGTGGGAGTTTATTTTATGCTATATGTCCTATGACAGATATTGAATTATTTTTCTACAGAATTAAGTTGATAGTTTATTTCATGTTATGTGAAATGTTCATTTTGCAATATTTGTATTGTGTTTGATCTCAATAAAGTTTTAAAGTTGGACCAGCTGAAAATAGACATGCATGAGATCACTTGGCATGTAATTTCCATATTACTCATCCAAATTTGATCTATGTCGTTAAGTGTATTAGGATGGTGATTGTCGTAGTTTAGTCACGACATTAATGTGATAAAAGCTGCGATAGTTCCATATCTAATGTATGAGACGGACCAGATTGTTAAAGTAATGAGAGAAATAGCATTCAGATGCGCGCATAAAGTTTATAAGATGTGATTATGTCAAGAAAGAATATATGTATAGCCCAAATGGGAGATTGTTAGGAAATTATTTTAATTTCTTAATTTGTTTGTGGGCAATACATATATTAATTATAATCACAAACTATGCTATTTCAAATTAAATGGCTTATATAATGGTGATCTCATTTATTGTTATAAATGCTAAATTGAATAAGTCATTATTACTTTTGATTTTGAATTAAATGAGAATAAAACCAGATATTATCTTTTGTTCTTTGATAATTATCTTTTAGATTTTAGATATATTATCTTTTGGACTTTAGATACTATTTTATTTGGGCTTTAGGGTTTAATGGGTGCCATGCTCAAATATAAATAGTGCCTTCAGCGTTTCGGTCCCCAATATACCAAAGCCGCCTTTGTTGCTCTTTTCCCATCAGAAGAGTCACAATTCAGCCGCCTAGGGATACAGAAGACTTTGGTTGAGGAAGATCGAAAGAACCACAAGATTCAAATCCTTCCATCAATTTCTGACTTTTTATGAGTAAAGGTACGCTTTCGCATTATAATATATTTTTTGTGATTCAATATGGATGATCTGAGTTATTGAAATTAATTTATTCCAACATTTAAAATTAAAGTTATATTTTTTTATATTTTGATAATATTTTTTTAAGAAATCTTTTTAAAAAAATAATATTTAATAATAAAAATATTATTTTAATTTTAGCAATATATTTTAAATGCTACCATCACCCTGACATAGTTATATGAGAATTATTTTTCATATATTTAAATATGTCATTTGTAATTTATGACCATTAGTTGTATTACGATGGGTAACCGGAGATTAGTGGGCTGGACTCGTTGGGTTGGCCCAATCGTCTAAAGGAGGGAGCCCTTTGACTAGGTTGGCGTCTGGGAGCCTTCGTCCGACTTGTGTGCGTGAGAGAGAATGGGGGGTGGTACCTGCAAAGACACTTCGATGCCTAAGTCAGCAAGGGTCTAAGCAAATTTGGAGAATATTGGAACTTAGAGATACCTGAGGGGTGTCAGTGTATTTATAGTGGTGAACCAATAACCACCGTTGGAGTAGTTCCACCTTTTAAGGAGGATAACCATCCCTTTATCTTAGGAAAGTTGAGATATGGCTCCTAGAAGTGGGTTGAGAGATTTTAGGGGCAGTTTATTTATTTGAATGAGTGTTATCTGCCAGCTAATCTTCGATCCCGACCTCCTTAAGATGGAGCTTATGTCTAATCCGACCTTTTGTGAAGAGGTCGATTATGTGGGGATGCCAATCTATGGATTGGGCCTTTTTATCCTATTTGGATCTGGGCCTTAGCGTTGGGCCAGGGTATGAATAGTGCCCCTACTCGAGTCCAAGCTCTTTTATTTATGAGTTCGGCTCGAGTATTTGAACTCGGGCTTGTAGCCAACTTGGTGAGGGACCGACGTGATTTTTCAAGAACCGACGTGATTCAAAATTCCTCAACCGTCGCGTCTCTTCATAGTTTTAGCATTTACACGCAGGGAGCAGTTACATTGGTAACAGTGCATCTCTTAAATGATTACGTTGTTTTACTGTTATGCTCATAGCATGTTTATAAATACTTTTCCCTCTCTTTTCTTGTTTCGTTTCTGAAAACTTTCTCACTTGCACCCTCTGTTCGAAAGAAAAACTCCTTCCTTCTTCTAGTGCTTTAACTGTTCGTTGCATCTACCTTCTTCGCAAGCGAAAGGTCAGTTCCTTTTCCTTTCCTCTTTTACAAATGCTTTTATTTGCATATTTTTCATTTAGAAGAGTGTTGACTGTAGGCCTAGTGACTCTGTTTGATTTGAGGAACTTACTTTAGGCCCTTTAGAGATCCTGTTTTTGATTCTTTTCCTTTTTTTCTTTGTAGGATTTGTCACCCTTTTAGAAAAAGATGTCTTCTTTAGAGTCTTTTTCACTGTGGGTGGATGGCACCGTTCTTGGGGAGAGCCCCCTAGTAGATACCGACTACATTACTGACCTGCGTACCCATCATAGGATCTGTGCTTTTGATGAGGATGAGCCAAAATATGAATTGATTGCCCCAGGTCCAGAAGACCGAGTTTGTTTTGGGAGGGCTTCTGACACAGACCCCATTTCTTCTTTATGTATGAGAGCCATTTTACCCGCCTGGGTGTTTTTCTTTCCTTTTCTGATTTTGAGGTAGCGGTTTTATCTCATTGTCGCGTTGCCCCTACCCAACTTCACACCAACTCTTAGGGTTTTATGAAAATTTATCAATTCATTAGCCGCGCATTAGATTTTCCGACTTCTTTGAAGATTTTCTTCTTTCTCTTTCATATGACCAAGCCCTTCAGTGGGCAAAATAACAAATAACAGTGGGTATCTTTCCGGACCATTCAAGGTCGGAGAGTTTTCACTTTTTTTTATGAATCTTTTCATGACTTCAAAAATTTCTTTTTTAAAGTTCAAGCCATAGAGGGTCACCACCCCTTTTTCTTGGATGAAAATTCTTCTCCCTGTTTTCCCATGTACTGGTCAGAGGCCTCTCCTGTAGAGAAATATAGCCTGGATGATTTGGACGAGGTTCTTCCGAGAAGTTTGGGGAAGAGCCCCTTATCTTGATACAAAAAAGTTTCTTCAGGGGTCTTCGACTTTTGTACAAACTCAATTAGGTAGCTTTATTATTGTTGCTTTTCTATTATTTTCCAACTTGATTTTGCTGTGTCCGACTTAATCTCTTTCTGAGCTGTCATTTCCGATTGTAGGCTGATTACTTTATGGTTTTTGTAGAAATGGTGAAGAAGAATTCCAGCTCCTCCTATCAGAGGGTCCAAGATGCCAATATGAGATCTCGTGCCCGAGTGAATGCTACCAGGGCTGCTGGCACTCTTCCTCCTCCTCCTCCTCCTCCTCCTCCTCACAACTTGGGGACCCCCTTCCGACCTATTGTGATATCCTCTTCTGCTTCTTCTCTTCCTTCTCCTCTGCCCCGATCTTCCCCTGAACCAGAAAAGAAGAAGCGCAAGACTTCAGAGTCTAGCTCTTCTCTTTATGGTGAGGCTAAATTTAATGGGCCTCAATTCGTTCAGAATCATGTCTATCCTCATACTCGAATAAGTATAGATGATGCTTCCGTTCGAAAGCATCTTAATATTCTGGTCTAGGGGAGCGTCCGTGCGGCTGGAGTATGCACCAAATTGCTTGATGTTTTTGAAAAAGACTCCTCTCAGCTCTTTGGGTTCTTCCCAAAAGGTTGAGGAGCTAGAGGGGAAAATTTTCTTATATCAAGAAGAAGAGAAGAGGCTTAAGGAGGAGGTCGCCATGTTGAAGGAGGAGAAAGATCGTCTCCAAGAGAGGGAGAAGAGGTTGATGGGCTAGTGCGCCATGGCGGAGGGCTTGAAGGAGAAGGCGAAGCAGAACTACATTAGGATTTTCGGGGAGAACCTGTACTTAAAGAAGGAGCTGGCGGGATGTCGGGAGGCCTTCCAGGAGCTGGAGGACTCTGTAGCTGAAGGCTTCGAGGAAGCGTGGAGGATCTTCAAGGAACAGGTCAGGGTTATTACTCCCAACCTGGATCTTTCTCCACTGGACCCCGACAAGATCGTGGTTGATGGGGCTATTGTTTATCCTCCCCGACCTGAGACAGATTCCGACCTGAAGACTCGGGGGCAGAGAATAATAGAATCTCCTCCACGACAAGAGGATGTTCTGAGTTCTTCAGGGGTTCCTTCTCAGGGTCCTGATCAGTCTGCTCCGTCCTCTCCTGGTGCTGCTCTGACTTCTCTCCCTGGTGATGGTCCTTCTCCTGGTGGTGGTGATCTTCCTCCCTCTAACTGAATATGGCTATATGGGAGCCCGGCCTGTGGGTCTCCTGTTTTTTAAACAATTTTATATTTTGTTTCATTGTGGTGGTTTGGTACTTAACATTTCTCTGGCCCTTTGTGGCCGTAAACAAAAATATTTAAAAATATCCTTTTTTGGATAACGTTTTAGGATATCTTTGCGTGCATGCTTTCTGTTCAGGTTTTTGAAAAAACCCTTTTGATCTTCTTTTGCTTTTTTGAAAATTTTTTATCTTGGTTGGCTGTCTTTTGTCTAAGTTATTTTGAATTTTCTCAAAGACTTAGGACAGCCTCTGCCTTTGATTTTTTGATAGATTTTCTTATCTCTTTTTGGCATTCCTCGTACTCAATTTTTCTTTTATTGAGTTTCCGTAACTTAGGTTATTTTTGTGATACATTTCCTTTCTTCTCTGTTTTTTCGACTTGTAAGTCATCTAATTTCTGAGTTTTTTCATGATCTACTTTTATAACCTCTTTACATCGACTTGTACCTCGTCATTTTATCCTGACGACTATCTAGGTCGGTTCATGAGATTTTCACGTTTTGTTGAGCTTAAGTCGGCGTGTTTCGTAGAAAGAGTGATAATAACGTAAAAAAGGAATTTTATAAAGAGATATGGAAAAAAAGATCTTTATTTATTCGCAAAGGTACTTTTTTGCTACTAAGGGTTTTGACAACTTGTTGCCCCTTAGTCCTCACTGTGATGCCTCGCTAAAAACCCCGCTTCAGAAAACCCTTTCTTTGGGAAAAACCATGAAGTTGGGAAAAGAGTACATCGAGGAGTGGAGTTCGCTTTTAACTATCGTACCTTTTCATATTACAAGCATGCCACAACCTAGGTAACTCGGTGCCGTTTAAGTCGGTTACCTTATAGTAGCCTTTTCCTAAGACCTCACTAATTTTGTATGGTCCTTTTCAATTGGCAACGAGCTTTCCATCCCCAGATTTGTTGACTCCAATGTTGTTTCTAATCAAAACCAAGTCGTCTGGGGTGAAACTTCTTCGAATGACCTTTCTATTATATCTATTTGTCATCCTTTATTTCAACACTGCTTCTCTTATCTGGGTTTGTTCTCGGATTTCAGGGAGTAGCTCAAGTTCTTCTTTGTGCCCCTGTATGTTTCCTACCTCGTTGTAGAAGCTTACCCTTGGACTTTTCTCGTTGATTTCAACTGGTATCATGGCTTCTATGCCGTAAGTAAGTCGGAACGGTGTTTCCCCTGTGGCAGACTGAGGTGTAGTCCAATAAGCCCATAGTACTTGTGGGAGTTCTTCAGCCCAGGCTCCCTTCGCATCTTGCAACCTTTTCTTCAACCCTGCCAGTATGACTTTGTTAGCTGCATCGGCCTGCCCATTCGCTTGTGGATGTTCTACTGAGGTAAACTGATGTTTGATCTTTATACTGGCTACTAGGTTTCTGAAGGTTGAGTCGGTGAACTGAGTGCCATTATCAGTGGTAATGGAGTGAGGTACTCCACACCTTGTGATAATATTTTTGTAGAGAAACTTCCGACTTCTCTGGGCAGTGATGGTGGCCAATGGTTCTGCCTCGATCCACTTGGTGAAGTAATCTACCCCCACTATCAGGTATTTTACTTGTCCAGGCGCCTGGGGAAAGGGTCCTAACAAATCCAATCCCCATTTTGCGAAAGGCCATGGAGAAGTTATGCTAATGAGCTCCTCGGGGGAAGCGACGTGGAAGTTTGCATGCATTTGGCATGGCTGACACTTCATGAATTCTGTGGTATCTTTCTGCAAGGTTGGTCAATAGAACCCAGCTCGGATGACCTTTCTGGCTAATGACCTAGCTCTGAGATGGTTTCTGCAGATACCATTGTGGACCTCTTCTAAGACTTCTATTGTCCTTGAGGTTGGGACGCACTTTAATAATGGTGTTGATAATCCCCTTTTATAGAGGATGTTTTTCAGCAAAGTGTAGTTTTGTGCTTCCTTCCGGATTTTCTTGGCCTCTTTTTCCTCCTTGGGTAGGATGTTGAATTTTAGGTATTCGATTAGAGGGTTCATCCATCCGAGGTCTAATCCAGAGACTTCAAGGACATCTTGCTTGGCCTCTGTTTTTGCCACAGAGAGCTCTTGGAGAGTTTCTTGGATTAAGCTTCTATTATTCCCCCCTGGCTTGGTACTTGCTAGCTTGGAGATGGCGTCTACTCTGCTGTTGAGATCCCGAGTTATATGTTTGACCTTGGTTTATGCGAAGTGCCTAAGATGCTCCAAGGTTTTGTCCAAGTATCTCTTCATGTTGGGGTCTTTAGCCTGATACTCTCCATTTATTTGGGAGGTCACCACCTGTGAGTTGCTGAATATCACTACTTTTGTTGCACTAACTTCTTCTGCCAGATTTAATCCTGCAATCAAGGCTTCATATTCTGCCTAATTGTTGGAAGCTGGGAATTCAAATTTGAGGGAGACTTCTATTTGCATTCCCCCTTTGTTGACAAGTATTATGTCTGCACCGCTTCCTATTTTGTTTGAGGATCCGTCTACATATAGCTCCCATGTAGCGGATTCTTCCTCTTGATCTCCGGCATATTCTGCTACGAAGTCGGTGAGGCATTGGGTTTTGATTGCCGTCCAAGTTTCATACTTCAGGTCGAACTCGGAGAGCTCTATTGCCCATTGAACCATTCTGCCTGCAATACCCGTCTTCTGAAGGATTTGCTTCATGGGCTGGTTTATTCGTACCCTTACTGTATGGGCTTGAAAATAAGGTCGTAGCCTTTGTGAGGCTACCACTAAGGAGTATGCAAACTTCTCCAGTTTTTGATATCTTAGTTCAGGGCCTTATAGAACTTTACTGGTGAAGTATATAGGATGCTGTCCGACCTCGTCTTCCCGTATTAGAGCTGATGCTACAGCTTTGTCTGCTACGGACAAATACAAGACGAGTTCTTCCCCGACTACAGGTCGGGTCAGAATTGGAGGTTGGCTTAGAAACCTTTTGAACTCTTGAAATGCTTCTTTGCACTCAGGAGTCCATTCGAGCTGACATCCTTTCCTTAGTAGAGAGAAGAGTGGTAGGGATCTTAGTGCTGATCTTGCCAAGAACGTGGAGAGAGCAGCAAGTCGGCCATTCAACTGTTGGACCTCCCTTAGGCAAGTCGGGCTTTTCATTTCTAAGACTGCGTTACACTTGTCGGGCTTTGTTTCAATCCTCCTTTGTGTCAGCATAAACCCCAGAAATTTTTCAGCCTCTACCGCGAAGGTGCACTTTGCAGGATTCAACCTCATCCCATGCAACCTTATGGTGTTGAAGACTTGCGAGAGATCTGTCAAGAGGTCGGTCTCCTCCTTGGTTTTTACTAGCATGTTGTCCACGTAGACTTCCATTAAATTCCCAAGGTGAGGAGCAAACACCTTATTCATCAGCCTTTGATATGTGGCTCCCGTATTTTTTAATACAAAAGGCATGACCACATAGCAATAGTTTGCCTGGGCGTGATGAATGATGTTTTTTCTTGATCCGGCTTGTACATCGGGATTTGATTGTATCTCGAGTACGCATCCATGAACGACAAGTATTGATACCCCGAGCTGGAGTCTACCAAGGTATCAATGTTTGGAAGTGGATATGGGTCTTTGGGACACGCCTTGTTCAGGTCAGTGTAGTCGACGCACATCCTCCATTTGCCGTTTTCTTTCTTGACCAGCACTACATTTGCCAGCCATGCTGGGTACTTGACCTCTTTGATGAAGCCGGCTTCTAAGAGGGCTTGTACTTGCTCTTCCACCACTTGAGCCCGTTCTGGTCCGAGCTTCCATCTTCGTTGCTGTACAGGTCGCGATCCGGGGTATACTGAAAGCTTGTGGGACATGAGTTTGGGATCTATCCCTGGCATGTCAGAAGCTTTCCAGGCGAAGAGGTCGGAATTATCTTGTAGGAGCTTTATCAGCCTCTGTTTCAGGTCTCCCCTTAAGCTGGCCCCTATGTTGGTGTTTTTTCCTTCCTCCTTTCCAACTTGTACTTCTTCAGTTTTTTCCACTGGTTGCGGCCACAGCTCTTCTTTGGCTCTGACTCCGCCGAGCTCTATGGTGTGAACTTCCTTGCCCTTTCCTCCCAGGTTCAGGCTTTCGTTGTAGCACTTCCTTGCCAGTTTCTGATCTCTCCTGATGGTTGCTATCCCCTCTGACGTTAGGAATTTCATGCACAGGTGCAGGGTGGACACCACTGCTCTGAGCCTATTTAGGGTGGTCCTGCCTATTAGAGCATTATAGGCGGATCCCACATCGATGACTATGAAGTCGATGCTCAGAGTTTTGGATTTCGCTCCTTTTCCAAAAGTCGTGTGGAGGGGTATGAATCCCAGTGGTTTTATTGGTGTATCCGCCAGTCCATACAGGGTGTCAGGATAAGCTCTTAACTCCTTTTCATCCAACCCCAGCTTATCGAATGCTGGTTTGAAAAGGATGTCGGCTGAGCTCCCATGATCTACCAGGATTCTGTGAAGATGGGCATTGGCAAGAACCATGGTGATCACCACTGGATTGTCATGTCCAGGAATGATTCCTTGCCTATCTTCTTTGGTGAAGGAGATAGTTGGGAGGTCGGGAACTTCGCTCCCGACCTGGTAGACTTCCTTCAAGTGTCTCTTGCGAGATGACTTTGTGAGGCCACCTCCCCCGAATCCCCCTGAGATCATATGTATATGTCTTTCCGGAGTCTGTGGTGGTGGATCCCTTCGGTCATCATCATCTCGCTTTCTTTTTCCATGATTGTCCGACCTTTCCATGAGATATCTATCAAGCCGACCTTTCCTGGCCAGCTTTTCTATCACATTTTTAAGGTCGTAACAATCATTTGTTGAGTGACCATATATCTTATGGTACTCACAGTAGTTGCCACGACTCTCCCCCTTCCCCTTTTTGTTTTTGATGGGTCTAGGGGGTGGTAGCCTTTCAGTATGGCAAATTTCCCTGTATACGTCAACTAGGAAAACTCTTAGAGGAGTATAAGAGTGATATCTCCTAGGCCTTTCAGGGCCAACTTCCTCTTTTTTCTTGGGCTCTCTTACTTTCTCTTTCGATGAGTGAGAGTGTCCAAGTCGCCAGTTTGGCTCTCACGGTCTGGCGTTTTCCTCCATGTTGATGTACTTCTCGGCTCTTTCCTGTACATCACTTAAGGAGGTCGGGTGCCTTTTCGATATGGACTGGAAGAAGGGACCTTCTCTGAGTCCATTTACTAGGCCCATAATTACTGCCTCTGTGGACAGGTCTTGAATCTCCAAGCATGCTTTGTTGAACCTTTCCATGTAGTCCCTTAAGGATTCTCCGACCTCCTGTTTTACTCCCAGTAGGCTCGGTGCGTGCTTTACTTTGTCCTTCTGGATGGAGAATCGCATCAAGAACTTTCGCGAGAGGTCGTCGAAGCTAGTGACTGACTTTGGGGAAAGACTGTCGAACCACTTCATCGCTGCTTTCGTCAAGGTGGTTGGGAAAGGCTTGCAGCGAGTAGCATCGGAGGCGTCGGCCAAGTACATCCGACTTTTGAAGTTGCTTAAATGATGCTTTGGATCCGTGGTCCCGTCGTAGAGGTCCATATCAGGACTTTTGAAGTTCCTCGAAACTTTTGCCCTCATTATGTCCTCACTGAACGGGTCTTCTCCTCCCAAGGGGGAATCTTCTCGGTCGCTACGGGAGCTTCGACTTTTGAGCGCGGACTCCAGCCTTAAGAGCTTTTCTTCTAACTCTTTTCGTCGCTCTATCTCATTCCTCAAGTTCCTCTATGCCTCTCGTTGTCGTTCTAACTCCTTCTCCAGCTGCTCCAGGCGCCCTTGGTGGCCATGGAACAATCCCATGAAATTCGTTGCATGGGTTTGTCCTTCCTTTCCTGATTCGCGCCCTTCAGAAGAGTTTGCCTTCGGGTCTTTCAACCCAGATGTACCTTCTCTATGCTGGTTGTTCACCCCTTGGTGGGTGGCTATGTCCGCGTCGTTGTTCCCAATGCCCAAATTCTCTTGCTCAGAATCGGACGCTGTGTGGCCATCTTCGGGTGAATTGTCCGCCATTACTAGTTGATCTCTCGGGTCCCCAACAACGGCGCCAATGTTACAATGGGTAACCGGAGATTAGTGGGCTGGACTCGTTGGGTTTTCCCAATCGTCTAAAGAAGGGAGCCCTTTGACTAGGTTGGCGTCTGGGAGCCTCCGTCCGACTTGTGTGCGTGAGAGAGAATGGGAGGGGGGTGGTACCTGCAAAGACACTCCGATGCCTAAGTCAGCAAGGGTCTAAGCAAGTTTGGAGAATATTGGAACTTAGAGATACCTGAGGGGTGTCAGTGTATTTATAGTGGTGAACCAATAACCACCGTTAGAGTAGTTCCACCTTTTAAGGAGGATAGCCATCCCTTTATCTTAGGGAAGTTGAGATATGGCTCTTGGAAGTGAGTTGAGAGATTTTAGGGGCAGTTTACTTATTTGAATGAGTGTTATCTGCTAGCTAATCTTCGATCCCAACCTCTTTAGGGTAGAGCTTGTGTCTAATCTGACCTCTTGTGATGAGGTCGGTTATGTGGAGATGCCAATCTATGAATTGGGCCTTTTTATCCTATTTGGCTCTGGACCTTAACGTTGGGTTAGGGTATGAACAAGTTGTATTTCCTATGATGAACCAACCATGTTGTAGGCTTTCAATGAAAAAAATATTGAAAATTCAGATACAGTTATTTATATACGAAATTGATAATTAAAAATTGTTAGATGATTTAATATATTTGATTAAATTATTATTTAATAATTATCAACTATTAACGTGATATAAAAATAATTATATGTATGTTTTCAAAGAAAATACCTTCGGTTATCACGTGGCAATCATAATTTTGCAACAGGTTATAATTTTAAAAATTTTTTAAATGTGTCCAAAACATTAATGTTCCAATAATCTTAACAGTTAATTTTAATTAATATATTATATATATTTTTATAATTAAGATCAACAATTAAATTATTAAAACACCAAAATATACTTAATATATTTAAAAATTTTTCTATAATTTTAACTTAACTGTACCACCATTAAATGAAAGATAACAAATTAATTTAATTAATAGGATTTAATTTGTATGGGGATGTAATACCTTTTTCCCCTAACGTTTGAATGGATGGACTACTTTTCTTGAATATTAAAAAAAATGTGATGACAATTCCATGTTCGTATATAATAGTTGAACTTTTATTGTTTTAACCCATCTACGTTAACTTTTTCTGGGAAAAAAATCAAAGAAAAACTTGTGTAGATTAGAATATATTAGCGGTCACTATGTTTAGGGTGTGTTTGACAATCATGTTTGAAGAGAAAAATCACGCTTCAATTTGTAGTTTGGTTAATTTTTTTCTCTACAAACGCAGAAGTAATTTTATTCACAAAATTATTTTTTGGTTTGGCTAATTTTCTTCTCTACAAACGCAGAAGTGATTTTGTTCACAAAATCACATTTATAAGAAGCAATCATTTCTAGCTTCTTGGCGGTGGGATATTCTTTGCACAATGATTCCGAAAGAAGTTAAACTTGATTTGATGCTCTTTGATCCTATCAAGCAGGCAGGAGATAAAACAGGTTGGTTTTGGACAAACTCAAATACTCTCACCTACTCGACTAAAAGCGGGTATGAATGGCTATTGAAGAAGAAATTTGGCTGGAACGATAATGAAAATTGGCTTTGGCTTTGGCGCTTGAGAATACCGGAGAAGATAAAGTGTCTGCTTTGGCTTTGTCTCAACAACGGAGTTCCCACAGCTAGTTACCGGTTTCAAAGAGGTCTTGCTACTTCTGATTTTTGTCAGCGATGTTATCTTGCTCTAGAGGATATTAACCACTGCTTTAGGACTTGCCAAAAAGCTCGTCAGATTTGGATTAGCTTAAATTTGGGAATGACCGCTGAGGACTCTAGTTTGGATTTTGTGTCTTGGATTCGTTCTAACCTCAACAAAAATGAGTTTCTCTTTGCAGCGGCCTTTTGGTGGATTTGGAGGGATAGGAACAATGACATCTTCCATCAAGATGATTCATGGAGTAAGGAGAAAATTGTTCACTTAGTTCAACATGCTGCTCGCGATTTCTCTAAGGTTGTTACCAATCAAAAACATATTATTCCTTCCTCTTTGCAATATAACTGGGAACCACCTCCAATGAATGTCTGTAAAGTGAACTGCGATGCAAGCGTTTTTGAAAATGGGCAATTAGCGGGCTTTGGATGTATTATTAGAGACAGCATGGGAATTTGGATGAAAGGTTGTTCTGCCAGTATACCTCTTTCTAGTGTTCTCTCTTGTGAGCTTCATGCTATTTGGAGAGGGCTTGTTATGGCTTGGGATTGCGAGTGTAAAGAGGTCATATGTGAAACTGATAATCTTGATGCATTTCTTCTTGTTTCGCGAGGCACAACCAGCATGATTACGAATGACTCTGATCTGCTTGACAAAATCAAAGAGATGCTTCAGCGCAATTGGACAGCTACTTTAGTGCTCATCCAGCGTACAGCAAACAGAGCGGCTGATTTAATGGCTAAGACTGCTGCTTTAAACAAGCAGGTGTACCTAGAGTGGTTACAATCCCCTAATAATTTAGACATTATTATTAGAGAGGAGTGTTACTCTTTCTCTTAGGTATTTTTTTTATGTTATGTTCAGTCACAAAAAAAAATCATTTCTAGCTTCTCCGTTGTACTAACGGGCTTTTAGCCACTACATTCAACATTTATTTTTCTTTTATCAATTTTATCCTTTATACATGTTATTGCATTATTTATAGAATTCTTATTATTTCTTTCTATATGAACTTTTTTATTATTTATTATTTATATTTTTTATTAATTTTTTATTTGACATTATATATTTTTATAGTTGTGATTTTTGTGTATTATATTTATTATTATTTTTTTATAATAGAATTTATTGATCCTACTAAGTGAAATAAATTAAATAAAAAAATTAATTATAAATAATAATAATAGTTAAAAATTATAGCGTACTAAAAAAAGTACTAAGAGTACTAAAAGTATATTATATAAAAAATATATAAAAAAATATAAAAAATTAAATATGTATAAAAACATAATATTATAATTTAATATCATATCTTTTTAAGTAATTATCTATCTAAAAGTGATTTTAACTCATATTATTCAAATAATATTTATTTTATCAAAATCAATTTTAGTATAAAATTATCAAACATAAATCATATTAACATAAATTTATTCAAAATCAATTTTATAAAATTATTTTTATTCAAATTTCAGTTTCACAGACCACAATTCAAACACATACTTAATCAAATGCCACTTAACAGGAAACCAAATTACATATAAGAGCCGGTGATGCAATTCTATTTAGTATTTGACTCTCAAGCATTTCCTCGAAAGCCGAGAGGCCAAGTGTATTTGTATCTCTTTGCTCAAGTATGTTTCTATGAACATGCCAATTTCTTGTTAATTGTAAACATCCTTATTCAATGTTAGGGGAAAATAGAATAAAATCATTCATAAGTCATCAATTAAATAAAACTACAAACATATGTAAAAACGAGTATCTTTCAATGTCATTCATAAGTCATCAATTTCATTATTGGACAATAATCAATTCTTTAATTTGTTTTTCGTTGGCCTACAATAATTTCATCTGAAACACCACGACCTTGTTTATGGTCAACACACTCTCAAGTAGGAGTGAACACGGGTCGATTTAGTTTAGATTTATGGTAAAATTAAAATCGAACCGATCAAAATATAATTGGTTCGGTTTGATTTAAATTTGTATTTTTTTGTACATGTATCTGAACCAAACTAAACCGATTAAAAACGGATTAGTTCGGTTCGGGTAATTGAGTACCGATGATTTTGAAATTTATTAAAAAAAAAAAACCAAATTTTTATCTTAAAAATTTAACAAATACAATAAACATGTAACATCAATAGAAATAATCCAAACATGTTAAACACCAAATACATTAAAGAGGAATGCTAGGGGGCAGCAATTTTGTTATTTTGTAACAATCAATTAGCCATCAATAGTATTTTTAATGGTGTGAGATTACATCTAATGGTGGGAGATCACTCACTTTTATTTTGATGGTTAAGTGCTGGCCAAAAAACACAAAAGTTGCTGCCCCCTAGACTTTTCCTACATTAAAAACTAAACTCATTAAAATCCAAACATATTAATAATGAATAATCATTGTCTAATGAAAAAGCCATATATATATATATATATATAATCGGATTCGCAGGTTGGTTCGGGTTCCGCACCCCCAAAACCGATACCCGAATCAATCACTAACAAAAGCCATTGATTTGGTTCGGGTTGGATCCAATTACCTGTTAATTTCAGAACCAATTTAATTAATTCGGTTCGAATTCGGACGGATAATCGGGTACCCGCTACCTGTGCTCACCTCTACTCTCAAGTCCCCACTCCTAATTCCCATGCCCCAAATGTAGATTCTTTCTTTCATTTTTTTTTTTTGTCATAATCTGTCCTTTTGCGTTAGAAAGGCCCGGAGGACGTGATCACATGGGTTGATTGCACATTTAAAGTACGATTGGGCTTTCACAAATCTGGGCCCAAACTCTTCAAAGATTTACAGAATTATTTTATTGTGATTTATTCTAAATCCTGGATTAGCTTTTTCCATTTTTAAACGGGCATTAATATTTACGCGTCTGAATATGAATAATAATACATAAAAAAGGATCTAACTTGAATGCAAGCGACGATTTTTGGATGCCTTTTGCCAAATGGATCAAGCACTAACCAATATCGATGTGAAAAGGAAATGTACTTATTTTATTGTGGTTTTCCCCTAAAGAATATGCAACTGTTAACTTTATCTGTGCACCACCGTCCAGTCCACCCCGTTCCCAATCAAATAACAGCTTTATCCTAAGCCAAAAGTTTAGGCCAAGTATAAATATAAATACTACTATTTACTGAAAAGATCAAGAACCATCTTGTAAAATATAGGTTGTGTTGTTTGTTTTATTCCTTCTTACTGAAGGAATCCTGAGAACCTTGCCGTTACACCCAACAAGTAACAAGCGCGTTCCGTTGTTGACGTGAGATATGAAATGAAAATGAAATTCAATTAAAATTAAAATTTGAAATTAAATCCCCAAATCCAAACACATTCTCTTTCCTTGCTCACTAATTCACTATTCACTCACTTAACTTCACCTCAGCTCAGATCAATGCAAGAACCTTCTAGAACCGCCACCGGTTACCCGGCCCCACCCTTCAACCACCCTAACGGTGGCCAACCGCCACCGCCATCCACCACCGCCTACCCCTACGCCGCACCTCCTCCCTACCAGCCCCATCCTCAGTACTACAATCCCCAACCCTACCAACAGCGCTACTCCCCTTCCCGCTCCTTCTTCCGCGCCTTCATCGCCACCATGATCTGCCTCGCCGTCGTCTTCGGTGTCGTCCTCATTATCACCTGGCTCGTCCTCCGCCCTTCCCTCCCTCACTTCACCATCACCACCTTCTCCGTCCAGAACTTCTCCACAACAGCACAAACCGTCTCCGCCACGTGGCACCTCACCTTCCTCCTCCGCAACAATAACCACAAGATGTCCGTTACCTATAACGTGCTTCGCCCTTCCCTCTTCTACCACTCTAACTACCTTGCCGACTCGCAGCTACCGCCGTTCAAGCAGGACACCAGGTCCGAGAACACGCTCAACGCAACCTTGGTTGCCGTCGACGCTTACCTCGAGCCACGCGCCGTGACCGATTTGAACGCCGAGAAGTCGAGTGGCTCCGTTACGTTCGACGTGCAGCTGCTGGCTTCCGCATCCTTCCGATCCGGTTCGTGGCGGTTCAGGCCGCGCGTGCTCAAGGTTCTCTGCCGGAAGGTTCCCGTGGGCTTAACGTCGAAATCCTCCTCCGGTCAGCTTGTCGGCGGATCCAGGGAGTGCCAGGTGTGGACTTGACTGAACAGTTTTTTTGAAACCCTAGGTTTGAGGAAAGGAGGAAAAATCTAAATTCAAATTGGTATAATGGTTTAATTTTGTGCCTTAGTGATTTGTGTTTTCAAGTGCTTTTTTTCGTAGGATTTGAATTGGATATTGTTGGTTAGTTTATTAATAGTATGGTTGTATATAATTCGCGTAATTTTTTGGCATTTTGGTTCCTTTTCAAGTGCATTGAGATTTGGAAATATGCGTGATAGAAGAAATTTGCACGTTTGTATGTTTATTAGAGATGAGAGACACAGAGAGGGAAGCAAGTGATGTATTCTCAGATGGTATGCTCTGGTTCATTGAGGGAGTCAATGGTCTATTACGATGACTGTAGCAACTAACTTATATTGTTGGTTATGGTTTGTCTGTTGATAGGTTCAACTAATAGATTATGACAAACTATTCGCTTGTCAATTTTCATAATACTATGAGAGGGAAAAATATCATTTGGCTATATCAATTTTAAGTAAATTAATCTATGCCTTTCTTTATGTCACCATGACTATGCATTGTCTTGAGGTATGTATTGCCTATTGGGATAGAATGAAAATAATCTGTCGAGTGGTAAATGCATTTCTAGGCATGGTTTTGGCTGTTTTCTTGGTATTCTTCCGAATAGAGGTTGATCACATAACGGCAAATGCAGTTTATATTATTCTGAAATTAACAAAGCTTTGAGACCTACTTTTGTATTTTTCTGTTACATTGGATCCTCTGAACATGTTGTAGTAATATCATTATAGTTTATCTAGAGTTTCGGCATCTCCCTGTTTCTATCTTACAGAATTTAATTATAAGCATGAATGTATGATAGGACACTATGCCATCATATGATACATATAGCCAATGCCATTTAGTGGCACAAAGGCTTTGCTGTTATTTGGTATGTCCCCTTTTATATCTTAGAGGTTAGAAGAATATATTGGATTGTAATAGTTATTTTCTGCAGAGTGTTTCCTGGTAACAAATTGAAGGCCTATTGATTATTGGGTAAAATAGTCATATTTGTTGTTGCCCTGCCCTCTTCATCCCCTTTAATTAACTCAAAAGAAAAATGTCAAAATCGAGTATTTGGGATGGTTAAGGGATGATGATGATGAAGTTATTGAAAGACCTTCAGTTCTTTCACTGTGCCGGATCTGGCTATGCATGGATATCAAGTTCGTGTATTTGGGATGGTTTGGTTAGTCCTATAGGAGGGATCATTAACCTGTTGAAGCTGGTATCCAACAGTATGACAGTTCTTATGCTTGCGGCTATTTATTTTTATGAATTGAGTACGAAATTGGGGCTTGCTGTTGATTTAGAGATTGGAGGAATAACACCTAAGACCCATTGGCGACAATTGGTCAGTTTTCTCCCCTTCTTCTTGAGTTGGGTTTTTGTGTTTATTCATTAGTTGTCTTGGGCATGATCGCGACTTTATGAATTAATCTTTAATAAAATGCTGGTGTGTTTTTTATTTCTTCTGAAGTCTAAAGAATTAGGAATTGGTGGTCTTTTAACATTTGATGCTTATAGTTGATACATTTATTTAGATGACGGTAAAAAAAACTTTCAGATAATAGATGGAAAAAGAGAATTCTATACGTAATAAATGGGATGATTCCTTACATACATTAAGGCCCTATTATTGGATAAGTTGAATCCCGACTGAAGTCCTGCCATATAACAAGCCTATCCCAATAGTCAAGGTTAACAATCTAACACTTAGTAATGTAAAATTACATTATTGGTGGAGTCCAGCCACAGAGGCCTTAGCATAAGAGTACATGTACCACCACTATTATGGAATGAACACGTGAACAATTGCCAGGCTGATGTGCAGCCGAAGTGATAATTGCTTTAGTTCTTCATCAAAACTAAGAAGTCCCCTTGCCCTTTTATGAAATGTCTTTTCCATGTAACAAACTTCATCTAGTGGGTCAAGACTTTGTTGTTTATTCTGGTAAGTTGATAGAGCTGTGATTCCGTTACTCTATTCACTGTTAGATATTGTGATTGTCAATTTTGATTCTCCAATCTCCATTCATTCAGATCCACTGCCCGACTGCAGTTGGTTTGATAGATAAAATAGTTTTCAGATAATCTAGAACAAATGCTAGAGCCATTTATTTGTAGGTTCTTGTTTTCAGGGGTCAGATCAGATGCAAATAATGAAGGGAATGGAAAGGTTGTACTTGGCTGGTTGATTCCCCACCTCCCCCACCCAAAAACGACCGCCTTTTTTTTTTTTCTTTCTTAAAGTTAAGTGATGGTTATGGTAATAGGCTAACTAAAGGTTATTGAATATCTAGGTAATTTGAAAATCTTTTTCAAATAATCAAGCTTGAATCAAAGAATGGTGTCCCTAACAACAAATAATCTTTGTTGTTATTTGTTCTAGACTACTATCTTCCAAATGGCAGCTACATTCCTAAGGTGATGATTATGTATTGTAATGGATTCCTTCTTATCATATGCTTTCACTTCTAATTTATTTCTGGCTACTGGAATCTCTCAACAATAAAGTATCATCATGTGAGTTTCTTTGCTTTATTCTTATATTGCTTTGGCATTGTTGTATGTTCCCCTGATTTTGAATCATTTTATGAAAGAAGTATTTGGCATCACCTTGATTTACTTTCACAAATTGGAAGTTCTTATACGCCACCTTTTGTACCCTGGGAATGTTGTAAATTGGAATAGTAAAGGCCTTCACACTCGAGTTTCATAAGCATTAACGTTGGAATTATACAGGTATAGGTTCAAATGCATGTATTGTCGGTTAGTTCGGGGAGAGAGTATTGTATAAGCATGTATTGTTTAAAGCCTGTTCTACTCCTGTTCTACCTTACTTATAAGGAGGGGTTGGTATCCTGGTATATTAAGGCGAAGATACCAAGAGATTTGTGTTATGCCATATTTTAAATTATATATCCAAATTTGGTATTTTAGAAATTTCTGGGACTAGTTTGGGTGTTTAGTGGATATTTTTATCAGGTTTAAAATTCAAATCCTTCATTAGAGTTATAAATGACTAGGACATTTTAATCGCAAACGTTTTGTTGCACGTGATGAAGCCGAATATGAGAGGGGCTCGACCCAGTAAAAGGTCAATGGAAGCCCAAGTGTTCCAACTTATGCTTTTGCGAAAGTTAAGCAAAAACAGTAATAGAAAATTAGGAAGAGTTTTGTATCTTAGCAAGCATCCTAATGCCTTGATCAGAAACATTAACCATTGGAGAAAAAAAAAAAACAGACTTGGGATATTCTTTTTGTATATATTTACAGAAAAGACAATGACAATAGATGTGCAGATTGTCTAGTTCGAAAAAGTTTAGAATTACCCAGGCTTTTACTTTTGGGATTTACCTCTTAGAGAAGTTGCTAATACTCTAATAGATGATCAAACAAGGGGTTACCTTGTCTTGCTTAGTATGTATTTAGGTTTCTTTTTCTGGGCTTAGCCCCAATTTAATAGCAAAAACAATAATAATCACCTACTAGCCATTCCTCCAAATCCAATACACTAGCAATTTAATAGATCTTAAAACTTGAGGATGTCTAAATAAATGGACTAAGAAATTTACAATAAACAAAAGTATAGGAAATTAATTTTTACTTAGTCAGTATTAGTTATTTCTTTATAATTCTAATAGTTCTCATTTTTTGAAGGATTGTTTTAGGGTTTATAAAGTAATGTTTAGAATTAAGAATTTATAATTTATGGTCTAGAATTTAAAATAAATAAAATAATTTTAAAATAGTTAGTTGATGTTGGCTAAAGAAAATGTAAGTTTTCTAGCATTATTCTTGCAACAATAAATCCAACGTGACACTTTGATCAAAATCATTAGAGTCAAAACAACGGGTTTATGAGCCTTAGATCTCCCAAGAACTCGAGCTCCTCTTCCAACACATAGATGAGCATGGTATCTATCAAATCCACCAAAGCTATCTTCAGTCTTTTAGCAATGCATCTACGAGGAAAAAGAGAGTTCAGTATGATTTGGTTGTGATTATAAGAACAGAGTATAGTCACGTTGACGACCACAATATCATCAAAATATAACGAATCATGCAAAAAGTGGGCGGAGAAAGTGGCCATGCATTAGAAGGACACGATTTGCGTACAAATTTTCCTAAAGGCCTACATGTCTACCTTGAAAGGTAAGGCAAATTTGGGACTAAGCGGTTGTTTTCCCACACTTATCCATCACCCACTTCCACCCACCATCCAATGTCATAATAATGATTAATAATATTATGAATCTAATCTAAGATGACAACTATATGGGCTGTCAAGGTCCCACTAAGTTCGTTTCTCTGTCTACCTCTATCTAATCAAATTTTGTTGGGTACAAAGTATGAGATTATTAGAAATCTGAGTTTATAGTTTACAATACATACAAATTTGATTAGTTAGCGTAAAAACCACCTGGGTTTTCACATAATTTTTCGTTCATCATGATGCGTTGGAAAAAGGTCCCCCTTGAACACTAGGAACATTGGAAAACGATGCCATTGTCTCTTTGTATCTGCATGCCTTTCAATGTATTCCTTCTCAGACATTAGTGTGGTCTTTGAATGTGACTGAAAATTTCAGCAAACCTCCTATCATTGGACCCTGCCTTACATTATTCAATTTCCAACATCCATAGCTTAACAGTTAATACGAATTTGGCAGCAAATGAGAATTTTCATACCTCTATTTCTTAGTGGTTGCACTTAACCAATGACTTTTGAGGCAAAGTATAATTGAGTTCTAAAAAAGCTCATCTTCTTTAGCAAAGTGATTTCATGATTCAACCTTGCACTTGAACAAAAAAGGAAAAGAAAATTTGGAAGCAATTGCATAATAAGAAACTAAAAACTAATAATGTTGGTTTCTTACATAATTGGAATTCTTATTCTAGATTTCTACACTAGGATCATGGACCTATATGTGAGACTCTAATTTGTGACTATAATACCCTACCACCATTTCCCTGGATCCGATGCATGCCTTTTAGCAAATTCTTTATGGGTGTGTATGCTGATTGTCTCCACTAGCAAACAAGTTTATTCACCTTCAACATGGTGTTTAAGTCAAACCCTTATAAATTTTTAGGGCAACGCTATTCTATAAGGAACATTGTCTAAATTTAACCTCCTGCCCCACATAAGCTACATCATATTCTGGTATATATATTCCTTATAAATTATTCTTGATCCATCATCAATTTACACCATACATACATAATAAGTTACTGAACAGAGCATCGGGTTAAAATTCACTTGTTAAGATAATTTGGTGACAAGTTGCATAAAATAAATTGTAGTATCAATGTTTATGTACCCCTAAAATAATATCAGCCATTGAGTGATATTTCATATATGCAACTGATTGTTAAGTGTTTAAGACCATGGTAATATTATTCTCATATAATATACATAAATATACATTAACAAGGCAATTGCTTTATGCTTATCCACCCCATATTTCTATGGTTTGCCCTTTCTTTAATGTCCCTTATGAGGTAATGAAGATTTCTTATCCTTTATTTGATGATTTGACATCTAACCTTATGTTTTGTTGAGTTAGTTTGTTTACTTCTGCATGAATTCACTTCCCTGATTAAAATAATTATTTCTATACAAATTGGCATAAGTTTGTTGCCTTGTATATAATTCAATTCGCCATTTTTTTTAAATAAAAACTGTCTGTGGCTAAATTATATAAGCAGAAGAAGCTCATGATAGTATTTATTTATAGCAATTGAATTTATAAATCATGCAGTGAGTAGTAAGTACTACTTCATGTTTTAGGTACTCTTTTCAAGCAGAATTTAATTGCAAGTTAAAAACTTGTCCAAGTCAACGAATCATTTTTGCATGGAGAATACTACTACGCATATATGATTTTAATGCAATTCGAGGTATAGTACTTAAATTTCATATATGTAAATTTCATTATAGCTCGTACATCTTTATTCACATAGGAACATGTACCTTTGGCAGTTGGCACCAATGTAAGCAAAAACCATAAAGTTAAACTATTAGGTATGGTGGTGAATGTGAATATATGTCATAATTCAGTTCCTACATTATACCTGGATATATATTTCCAACTATATATGCAGGTGGGATTTCAATTTATATATGTAAAGCCAAATTCATTATTGAATCTTGATTAGTTAATGCTAGTAAATTGAATGTTGATAGTAACTGGCATTGAAGACTAATACAAAATTTAAATAAATACATCTGTAGTTGAATATTTATGCAAGCAAAAAAGAAAACTCACCGTATGATAGAAGCTCATGTTTACATATATGAATATACAAGCCCAAAGTCAAGTCTTTGTTGAAATCAAATCACTATCACTTTTCCTAATAAGTTTGTCCCTAACTGCTTTATTTTTTATTTTAAATATGTTTATTTTACCAACTCATTTACAACCAATTCTACCATAGTAGGTGAAAAACCTCACAATTGTAAGGCTGACGTGCACCCTGGTTTAATGCTAAAATTCTGCTACAAGAACCTTCTTTGTATAGCTGCTACGTGTTATTCACTCTTCTTTAAATACAACTATCATCAACAAACTTAGGTTGGTCGAATGGTCAGCTCATTCGTCCACTTAAGTAAGTGTTGGGAAGTTCGAATTCTGCTTTGTGCATACAATAATTCATTGGCTAATAACAAATTCTTAAATAAAGTTCATATCTTCAACAGATTAATTCTTAACCTATTAAGTTCAGAAATATTGTGAAAAAAAAAATACAACTATTATGTGCACCCTAAGTGACTACATCATTACTATTCATGATTAATTAATTATGATAAAATAACAAAAAAAAAGTGAAAATTATAACTATATTGTATATACACATAACAACATACCCACATCATATGCATTTCGATAAAGAAAAAAATGTGTCATTTTTTAATAATAATTAATAAAAATACTTGTTCTTTACATTTTTATTTCTCTTTTCTTAATTTATTAGTGGTTATTGAATAAAATAAGTTAGATTCCTTCCAAAACTGACCAAAAGTGTCCTTGACATTATTATTTATGTGAAGTTGATTTTATATAAAAATAGATCGAGAATATTCAAATTGATCATATTTGATTAAATTATTGTTTACCAATTTTAATTTAGTTATGATTTATATACAAAAAGCAATTTAATCGGGATCATATCCCACAAACCAAAACAAAATCAACAATGATTCTCTCTATATTTTTAGCCACTAAAATTTATAAATACCAGAGACAATATTCTTCATAGATATATTTTCTAATCCTAATTCTTATAGTAGACTCTCTAATCATCCTCCCCTTTCACCACGGTGAGTAACAGTAACCTTTATCTAATGTTATTAATGGTGTTTTTGCCTATAAATAATGCACACTCTAGATTGTTAGAAAACATTCTCTTTCTGAGATTGGTGAGTGAGTGAGTCCATTAGAAGCAAAGCAACACACGCTTTCTTTTTTCACTTCCCTTTAATCTTTCAACCTTCGACCATCATACTACCAACAACAACATCATCAATCATCATCATAAAAAAAAAACCGCTTTTAACGTGGTTGAAGCATTTTCACAAACACAACACAGACACTAATAATAACACATATTCTAAAACACAACTAACCATGTCGAAGAAGGAATGCCCCCATCATGACGACGACGATAACCACCAGCTCAACCGCCAAATACTCGCCGGAATCCTCGGATTCATCTTCCTCGTACTCCTCGTGATCTTCCTCATATGGATCATCCTTCGTCCAACCAAGCCACGCTTCATTCTCCAAGACGCCACCGTCTACACCTTCAACTTCTCCACCACCGGCGCCGCCATACCAACCCCGAACACCCTCACCACCACCATGCAAGTAACCCTCACATCCTTCAATCCAAACCAGCGCATAGGCATATACTACACCAAGCTCGACGTCTATGCCTCCTACCGCGGCCAGCAGATCTCCCTCGCCACCCAGCTTCCGCCGTCCTACCAGGGCCATCGTGACGTCACTGTTTGGTCGCCGTTTCTGTACGGTAACGCCGTGCCTGTGTCGCCGTTTCTGTTGGAGCCGTTGCAGCAGGACCAGAATGCTGGTGATGTGCTGGTCAACGTTAAGGTCAACGGAAGGGTTAAGTGGAAGGTGGGGACATGGGTCTCCGGGAGGTACCACGTGTACGCCAACTGCCCGGCATACATCAAGTTCGTCGGCGGCGACCGGGATAATGCCGTCGGAGCTTCGGCTCCGGAGGTGAAGCTGGCAAGTCCGGGGTTAAAGCTTTCACTTGTGCAGAGTTGCAACGTTGATGTTTAATTAACTATTACTATTTTTGGTACATTAACAGTAATAAGGTTTAAATAAATATAAATTTTATGTATAATCTCCAAATATTTTGTTACTACGATATCCTTATTGGTTTAATTTGATGCTCAAGTACTACAATATTTTACCTTCTTTGTGTAGTTATTAACTTATTATTATTGTTTAAGTTGTTAGTTATGTTTCGACTTTCGACCATCAAGTCATCAACGATCAATCTACCTCACTCTATACTTTCTTCAGAGTGTTTTTTTTTTTTTTTTCACACACATACATGTATATATATATATATATAACACAACCATATTAGTTGTGAATAAACTATACATTATAAATAAATTAAATTATATATATTTAACACAAATATATAATAATTAATTTTAATATATAAATAATATTTTTATATAAAAAATATATAGTGACTAAGATCTCTATATGTATTATGTGTATTATACAATATAAAAAATTATTCTTTGTTCGTAATAATAATAATAATACCATTTTTGTAACTATCCAATACTAATTTAAACTCTTGTATTTAAATTCCACAAAGTAGATGCTAGTATTTGGATAGTATATCTATATTTGATATATTTGTTGCTTCACATTAACGTAGAGAGTAGTGCCTCGAATTCAATGGAATCGGCATAGGTTCTCTACTAGTCTACTTAGTTGACCAAGGTCTTCTTGGGATCTTGCTCTTTTTTATACATTGGGTCATTGGGATGATATTATTCCTTATTCCATGGAAGCACTCGCCATTTGAATTTAATTTTATTTTAACGGGGTTCTATATATAAAATACAGATATTGTATGTGGGGATGAACTACAAGTTAGTTGATCCATGAATGAGTTATATTAATTATTTTGATGTTAAATAATGTGTTCATTATTCCAACCATTCGACTAGGTATCTTTTTAAAATGGTATAATATTTAGTTTTTTATTATAATAATTAAAAAATAAATAAAATAAATACATCTAAAAATTATAAATAAATTTAATATTTTTTTAAAAATAAATACATATTTAAAATACAAATTAAATAAATTTTTATTTTAAATTTAATATATTTAATTATTAATATATTATAATTTAAATACACATCTAAAAATTAAATTATTCAAAATTTAAAATTTAAATAAACATTAAACCATTTAATTATTAACTAAATCCATTCAAAACTCTCATAGAAGTAGAGAAGTCACGTTTACCCCACGTCCAAAATCCAAAGACTCACGTCCAAAATTTAACGGCGTACTTTGAAAACCCAGATAAGTCATCCTCTACTGCCATTCATCCGCGCTGCCGTCCTCCTCGACCCTCATCCTCGACGCTGCCTTCCTCCACCTCGGCGCTCATCCACAACGTCGCATTCCTCTCCTTCCAAACTCATCTTGGTTGCCGTCGTCGCCGGTCTCTGCCCGCACTCTCCTCCTCCCGCGTCGGTCTCCTCCCCTTACGTAGCTCTCGCACACCGCGTTTCTCCTCCTGTGCAGCTCCGTCACACTACGCTACTCCCCCTGCGCAGCTCTGTCGTGCCGCCTTTCTCCTCCGATCCACACCACTTCTCAATCGGGCCGCCTCCCTCCTCCACGCCGGAAACACTCATAAGGTATTTGGATGTGGCTGCGTTGATCATTTTTGTTCACTATTTTGCATGATTTGTAGTGCTTTCTCTTCCCTATCTTGTCTTTTTTTTCTGTTAATAAACGTGTTTATGTTGCTTTTGCTGGTTTTTTTTCTCGATTAACGAAAGACATCATAATTTTGGATGTGTTTATATTGTTTTTGTTTTTTTTATTAATTAAAGTATAATTTTGGATGTGTTTATGTTGTTATTTTTTTAATCTGGTTAATGAAAGGCTGTATAATTTTAAATGTGTTTTATGTGTTTTAGATGTGTTTATATTGTTGTTTTTTAAATTTTAGTTACTGAAAAAGTTGCACAATTTTAGATGTGTTTGTGTTTAATTGAAACCAGCTGAGCTTGTAATCAAACTGTCGTAAAAGAATAATGACATTCTAATTTTGGATGTGTAGATAATTTTTGTTCATTATTTTACATTATTTATAGTGGTTTTTTTTTATGACTTTATTTGTAGTGATTTGTCTCTTCTTCTTTTTTTTAATTTTTTTTCGATTAATGAAAGACAATATAATTTTAGATGTATTTATATTATTTTTTATTTTTCTCTCGATTAATGGAAGGTAACATAATTTTGGATATGTTTATGTTGTTTTTGTTTGTTTTTTTTTTTTTTGAATAATCAAAGTCAACATAATTTTAAATGTGTTTGTGTTTAATTGGACCAACTGAATTTATAATGATATTTTAGTTTCGGATGTGTAGATAAAATACTTACTTTAAAGCAACTTTGCTATATGAAAGAACAATATGGTCTCTACAAGACTACAAATGAGAGAGAGAGAAAGAGTGTAAACGAAAGATTGGTGATGATGACTTACAAGAGAGCGAGAAAATAAAGGAAATGCTTTATTATAGTGATAAGAAGAGATTCTTTAGTTGATAAAATCAACAATGCTAGGGAACCAAGAGGTACCAGCCAAAAACCAGTCAAATGTCTCTAAGTGAATCTAAAATCTCTACGTGAATGGTGTTTATGCTAGACATTAGGATGTTTCTTCTACTAAGTATCAGAATGTTTCTTTTTCATACTAAATGTATGTTCTTTATATATTTTATAAATTTTTTTATATACTAAAAATCGGGATTATTAGAAGTTCCGTGATCTTCACCCCTATTTCTCCAACGTATCATTTAGAATTTTAATTTGGGGTGAGAAGCAATTAATATCAAATATTATAAATTAAAAATAAATAAAATTAATTAAATATAATTATAAATTAATTAAATTATTTACTTTTTAACTAATCACCTCTTAATTCCATATATTTTTCTAAATTTAAAGACCGACGAAAGTTGATTTGTGTTGTACAAGTACATTTCCCTTATTCCAATTACTACATTTTCTATCACGTCCTCCATTTCATACAACACATATAAACAGTAATGGCATTCAAGATCTTAATTGAATTCAAGTGGGATGACATACATATTGTCAATCAAATTTCTTGGCTTGTTAGCTGTGCCTGTTGTTATCATTGCTATTGCTATCATTTTACTCTTTCAAATGCCATAATTGAGAAAGAACAAAAGCAACTTATAGTAATTAAATTCTTTATTTTTATTATATTTTTGTGGACCATATGGCATCAGGATATCATAGCAGAGGTTACTATTAATATGCTATTTAAGTCATTCTTTGGAATATGCATCATTAAATGCATGAGTTTTGAGTAACTAAGAAGAAATTACATATATGTATGTATTCATAATTCATGGTAGCTTATTTTACCTGCAGCTTTACAGAAAGTAAGTTTCTTTCAGACTCTGAAAGGAAAGTTGGATTAACTCATTCCACCAACTTCTATACTTACCTTATGGTTGTTTAATTGTTAGGTTGCAAAACTCTGATTTTTCACTGCCTTGTCTCTGTTTACTTGCTCTGCCTATTGTCTAGCTAGTTTCATCTCTCATTTTTCTATTGAAAATAACAAATGATTTATTATACTAACTACTAACAAATAGGTTATTAAATTACTTATTCCAAAAATTTAAATTGATAATATACATAAAAAATTTTATATACTAATAAAATATCACATGTATTATACTCACAACTAATAAAAATATTAGTTTAAATTAGTAATGGTCATATCTTAAAAAACTCATTCTTTTACTAGTTGTGACTAATTAAATTCACGTAACAATCTATCTATGGTACTAAAAGTGCTTATTTTAAAAAACTCATTCTTTTAAATAGCAACTTTTGTTAATTGTTATGCACAGGATATGAAAGGTCATGAACAAGTTTGATGTCTCATTTTTGGATCTTCCATTGGGAAAGACACACTCATCTGTTTTAATGTTTGATAGAAAAAAGTTCATAGTCGTCTTCTATTTGGCTTCTACATATCCCTTTGTCATTAGTGCTAAATCCAGAACTACACAGTTTAGAACACACGGTGGGCCAAAGAAAATAACCTTGACAGTTGACACCACTTGTGATAACAAATTAAAGCCGGGGAAATTGTAAGCTTATTAGAACTTTTCTTGTTTATGATGAGCTCAACTCATGGGTTATTGGAAAAGACATATCATATGGACCAAAAGGATTAAAGATCCATATGGTTTAAGAGGATAACAATGACTTTATGGTTCATGATAAAAAAAAATTATGACTATGCAAGCAGATGCTCTAATACTCTACCTAATAATTCTCTTAAATAGTTGAGTTGTCTCTGCATGATCTCAAGATTATGAGTTTAAAGTGTGGAAACAATCACTGATTATCTGATTAGACTGTGTATATTATACTCTTTAAATGCAACAGTGCAACCTTTCTCAGTTTCTCTGGACCTTGCTTTAGTGTGAGTCCCATAATGTTTGTGAACCTAATTGCCTTTTTTCTTTTTTTGCAAATTATAAGATGGGCCTGAGTTTAATGACCGTGTCCTAATTATTTATGTTAATGTACCTTGGTTGTGAATTTGTGACCCATTACAATGCATTAGGCAATTCCTTGAAACTACAGGCCCTGAGCCCATAATGATGTGACTTGATGTCACAATGTCATTGTCATTCATAGGCAGCAATTGCCAATCAAACTCTTGATGAAGGATCATAAGGGAAGAAAAGTAACTCTCAGGTCGGTCTCTTTCTTGCTCCATGATTCACGACTCCATGCATAATATTTAGAACTTTTTGAATTAATTGCCTCCTTTGTTAGGCATTAACGGCAAACAACTTGTTCCACAACGTTACAATAATCTCAAGTTCCAAGAGATTGAATTTTAAAAAAATTTATATTTCCTGTCAAATTTAATTTATTGTGTAACACTTTTAATTGATATAATTTTAAAAAAATTCATATTGTTGTACCAATTGATACTTTTAATCAATTAAATTTTGAAAAAAATTATATTGTGGTGCGAAATTTAATCAATTATACTATATTTTTAATTGATTAAATTACCAACAAACACAATTTTTTTCAGTTTTTACAGATGTAACCGATCAAAAGATACAAAAACTCATTGATTTGCATTTTTAATTGTTAATAAATATAAAAGATGAATAATAAAATTATAATTTATAAAATAAAAAATAAATTTTATAATTAAATAATATATAAAAAATTAATTTATAATTAAAATTAAATAAAGATAATTTAATGATTATCAAAAAACTTAAAAAATAATTTTATTACTAGAATCATTTAATAGTCTTGAATTTTTTGCTTATGATTAATATATATTATATAAAATGCATTATATTAATAGTAAAAAGCAAAGTTTAATGTAAGCTAATTAAGGTTAATCAGTTCTCGACTAAGAGCTTGTTATGCCTTATTAAAAAGATCATATTAAAAAAATTATTATATAAGATTTAATGTAAGCTAATTAAGATTAATTAGTTTGCAACGGACAACTAAAAAATAAACTTCATATATATAAAAAATTATTAGGAGAAATTTGGTGAACTACCGCAAAGATTATTTATTGAGGATAAATAGAGATAAGAGATTAAACTAGCTGAAGTGTGAGGCATGAGTTGTCAAGTTTGTTAAAAGGGTAATTAGTTGTTAGAAAAACCTACTTCAACTGTGACTACAAATATAAGAATAAACTTCCTCTGTAAATAAGTTTTCTAAATCAATGAATTCATTTTTCTCATTCTCATTCTCTTCTCATCTCTCTGCTCTCTACTCCCTTTCTCTCTCGTCCTTACCTCTCCTTTTCAGATCTACCAAAATGTCTGATACCTTGTCATGGTATCAGAGCTCTAGGTTCTGATCCATAGCGCTACTAAGTGAAATTTCAACTTCCGCAATTGTGAACCTAGAACAACGATCAATACCATCACGTTCAAGCTCGATAAAAACAACTTCGTTCCATGAAGACATCAAGCACTCGCCTTCATAAAATCGAATAAACTCAAGAAGCATCTCGATCAAAGAAAAGTACTGAGGAGATATGGATCTGAACAAGATCGATTGCCAAACACGGAAACAAAGGAGTTCGAAGTTTGGGAGTAAGAGGATCAATTTTTTGTCTCGTGGTTCTTTGCCTTAATGGATCCAGAATTTACTAATCAGTTGGCTGAGTGTGAATTTACTTATGAGATCTGGTTCAAACTGAAAGATTATTTTGCAAAAAGGATGAAATCAAAAGTAAAGTAGCTGAAAACACAAATTAAGACCATCAAACTTCAAGGATCTATAATTGAATATAT
Organism: Arachis ipaensis; assembly: GCF_059453495.1. Lineage (NCBI taxonomy): Eukaryota > Viridiplantae > Streptophyta > Magnoliopsida > Fabales > Fabaceae > Arachis > Arachis ipaensis. The sequence continues at coordinate 6,618,224 of NC_142443.1, read as the reverse complement.
GTCTAGGATCAGAAAGGTAGCAAACTCACTTTCTGCATTAGGTGCACCTCTTACTAGTGAGGAATTTGTCAAAGCAGTAGCTCAAGGCTTAAATGAGGGTTATAATGCTTTTATTACTATGATAAATTCAAAGGCTGATTAAATAACTGAGAGTGAGGTGGAGACATTATTAGTAGAACAAGAAGAATTAGTTGAGAGATTTAAGAAGAATGTACTTGGCACTATGCATGTAAATTTGGCTCAAGGTTCATAATCAAAACAGCAAGAACAACACAATTACTCTACATATTCATAAAATCAACAACATAACTATCATGGAAGAGGTCAGAAGTTTCGAGGACGAGCTCGTCGAAGATTTAGAGGTGGCAGATCCTTCCATTATGGCAATTCAAGGCCGCAATGTCAGCTATGTGGAAGGATTGGATACACTATGTGAATTGTTATCACAGGTTTAATCAGAACTATCAAAGACCTTATGAAGCAGCATCAAATCCACCAATGCCACCATCTTCAGCCTTTCATCAACCTCAGTCACAAATAGACTCACAACCAAGAGCATTAGTTGCAGCTATGCCATCAACCACACCTTTGACAGATAGAGCGTGGTATCTGGACACAGGAGCATCACATCACCTTACATTTGATGGCAACAATCTAGTTATAAGCTCAGAGCAGGTATTCACAGATAATGGTCAAGGTATGTGCATCAATAATATTGGTAGAACTGTTATTTCCTGTGTCTAACCCACCTTATTAGCCCAACACACACTACTTTAAACTACTAAACCTATTACATGTTCCTTCGATCACAAAGAACCTCATTAGTGTAGCAAAATTTGCATAAGATAATCACGTGTTCTTTGAATTCCATCATTTTGATTGTTTTTTTAAGGCTCAGGAGACCAACGAATTACTTTTCAAAAGGTCTCTTAGAGGAGGACTTTATCAATTTGACAACATTGACATATTGGCCAGGGCAGCACCATCAAGCAGTTTGCCTTCATTTAAAGGAAGAAAAGAAGCTTTGCAAGCAATAAAAGTCACTGCATTTGATAGTAATGACCAAGAATCTCATTTTAGTGTACAAGAGTCTAGACTAGGTCGTGTTTAGCATGAACAGAAAAGCAAAGAAAAAGAAAAAAATGAGCAAGATCAAGAAGAAAAAGAAAAAGAAAGTGAACAAAAACAAAAAAAAAAGAAGAAAATGCATATTGTAAAGTTGCGTCTGTGTCGCAGTTTGAAGTATGGCATAGAAGGTTGGGAACCTCTTACTAGTGAGGAATTTGTCGAAGCAGTAGCTCAAGGCTTAAATGAGGGTTATAATGCTTTTATTACTATGATAAATTCAAAGACTGATTAAATAACTGAGAGTGAGGTGGAGACATTATTAGTAGGACAAGAAGAATTAGTTGAGAGATTTAAGAAGAATGTACTTGGCACTATGCATGTAAATTTGGCTCAAGGTTCATAATCAAAACAGCAAGAACAACACAATTACTCTACATATTCATAAAATCAACAACATAACTATCATGGAAGAGGTCAGAAGTTTCGAGGACGAGCTCGTCGAAGATTTAGAGGTGGCAGATCCTTCCATTATGGCAATTCAAGGCCGCAATGTCAGCTATGTGAAAGGATTGGATACACTATGTGGATTGTTATCACAGGTTTAATCAGAACTATCAAAGACCTTATGAAGCAGCATCAAATCCACCAATGCCACCATCTTCAGCCTTTCATCAACCTCAGTCACAAATAGACTCACAACCAAGAGCATTGGTTGCAGCTATGCCATCAACCACACCTTTGACAGATAGAGCGTGGTATCTGGACACAGGAGCATCACATCACCTTACATTTGATGGCAACAATCTAGTTACAGGCTCAGAGCAGGTATTCACATATAATGGTCAAGGTATGTGCATCAATAATATTGGTAGAACTATGTTATTTCCTGTGTCTAACCCACCTTATCAGCCCAACACACACTACTTTAAACTACTAAACCTACTACATGTTCCCTCGATCACAAATAACCTCATTAGTGTAGCAAAATTTGCATAAGATAATCACGTGTTCTTTGAATTCCATCCTTTTGATTGTTTTTTTAAGGCTCAGGAGACCAACGAATTACTTTTCAAAAGGTCTCTTAGAGGAGGACTTTATTAATTTGACAACATTGGCATATTGGCCAAGGCAGCACCATCAAGCGGTTTGCCTTCATTCAAAGGAAGAAAAGAAGCTTTGCAAGCAATAAAAGTCACTGCATTTGATAGTAGTGACCAAGAATCTCATTTTAGTGTACAAGAGTCTAGACTAGGTCGTGTTTAGCATGAACAGAAAAGCAAAGAAAAAGAAAAAAATGAGCAAGATCAAGAAGAAAAAGAAAAAGAAAGTGAACAAAAACAAAAAAAAAAGAAGAAAATGCATATTGTAAAGTTGCGTCTGTGTCGCAGTTTGAAGTATGGCATAGAAGGTTGGAAACCTCTTACTAGTGAGGAATTTGTCGAAGCAGTAGCTCAAGGCTTAAATGAGGGTTATAATGCTTTTATTACTATGATAAATTCAAAGACTGATTAAATAACTGAGAGTGAGGTGGAGACATTATTAGTAGGACAAGAAGAATTAGTTGAGAGATTTAAGAAGAATGTACTTGGCACTATGCATGTAAATTTGGCTCAAGGTTCATAATCAAAACAGCAAGAACAACACAATTACTCTACATATTCATAAAATCAACAACATAACTATCATGGAAGAGGTTAGAAGTTTCGAGGACGAGCTCGTCGAAGATTTAGAGGTGGCAGATCCTTCCATTATGGCAATTCAAGGCCGCAATGTCAGCTATGAGGAAGGATTGGATACACTATGTGGATTGTTATCACAAGTTTAATCAGAACTATCAAAGACCTTATGAAGCAGCATCAAATCCACCAACGCCACCATCTTCAGCCTTTCATCAACCTCAGTCACAAACAGACTCACAACCAAGAGCATTGGTTGCAGCTATGCCATCAACCACACCTTTGACAGATAGAGCGTGGTATCTGGACACAGGAGCATCACATCACCTTACATTTGATGGCAACAATCAAGTTACAGGCTCAGAGCAGGTATTCACAGATAATGGTCAAGGTATGTGCATCAATAATATTGGTAGAACTATGTTATTTCCTGTGTCTAACCCACCTTATCAGCCCAACACACACTACTTTAAACTACTAAACCTACTACATGTTCCCTCGATCACAAAGAACCTCATTAGTGTAGCAAAATTTGCATAAGATAATCACGTGTTTTTTGAATTCCATCCTTTTGATTGTTTTTTTAAGGCTCAGAAGACCAACGAATTACTTTTCAAAAGGTCTCTTAGAGGAGGACTTTATCAATTTGACAACATTGGCATATTGGCCAGGGCAGCACCATCAAGTGGTTTGCCTTCATTCAAAGGAAGAAAAGAAGCTTTGCAAGCAATAAAAGTCACTGCATTTAATAGTAGTGACAAAGAATCTCATTTTAGTGTACAAGAGTCTAGACTAGGTCGTGTTTAGCATGAACAGAAAAGCAAAGAAAAAGAAAAAAAATGAGCAAGATCAAGAAGAAAAAGAAAAAGAAAGTGAACAAAAACAAAAAAAAAAAAGAAGAAAATGCATATTGTAAAGTTGCGCCTGTGTCGCAGTTTGAAGTATGGCATAGTAGGTTAGGACATCCAGCTGCAAAAACAGTAGCAAAAGTAATGCAGCATTATAAAATTGTGGATGATGATATGAAAAAAAGAGACATAACAGCTATTACTCCTTTGTGCAATGCATGTTGTCAAGGAAAACATCATTGTCTATTCTGACATTTGAGGGCCAGCACCAATCATTAGTAGTTCAGGTTTTAGATATTATATAATTTTTATTAATGCTAAAACCAAACACACATGCCTATACCTGCTGCAACACAAAGCTTAAGCTCTCCAAGCCTTCACCCAATACAAATTGCTACTTGAAAACTAGATTGAACACAAGATTAAAAACCCTATAATGGAGGTGAATTCCTCTCTCACAGTTTCACAGAATTTCTCATTTTGCATGGCATTGTTCATAGGCTTAGTTGTCCTCACACTCACCAACAAAATGGTAGACTTGAACGAAAACACTGACACATAATTGAAATGGGCCTAACACTACTCTCTCAAGCCTCCTTGTCCCTAAAGTTTTGGGATCAAGTCTTCTTGACAGTCACTCATCTCATTAATCTGCTACCCTCATACACTACAGATAAAAAAATACCATTTGAACTCCTCAATCACAAAGAACCATACTATTTATTTCTCAAAACCTTTGAATGTGCATGTTATCCACAACTTAAACCCTATAACACTCATAAATTTGATTTTAAAACTCACAAATGTCTCTTTTTAGGTTACTCCTTTCATCATAAAGGGTGCAAATGTCTCTCACTTTCCGACAAACTATATGTTTCCAGACATGTCTTATTGATAAATTTGAGTTTTCTTATCAATCTCTCTTCTTCAATCAATCTCCAAAACTGAAATATGCTATTCCACACCTCCAAATCATCACCTCTGCACCATTGCACCTCATTTCATCCCACACCATTGTCCAACAAAATCATCCCAACACACAAGCCACATCTTCAATCAGTACTTCCAATAGCATTATCTCCCTCTTACATGAAACACCAGTCCCTAACTTTGATGCCACTTTACACCATCAAATACCAGAACCTGCACAATAATCCCAACCATCTCCACCGTCCTCCACACCCTTAGCTCAACCTGAATCTTCTGCCAATATTAATGTTGCTCATAACTGTCCATTAATTGATGATACTGCTATGACTACTTCTACTTCTATGTTTCCCTCAAGTAATGCAGGGTTAGCTGAGCAGCTAGAAAGAGGACACGCAGCTCTGCTCACTATAGCGCCTACTCGAACGCATCTTATGGTTACTAGAAATCAAGCTGGAATTTTTAAGCTGAAACTGTTCATTGCACTGGTTTCGGGTAATGTTTTAGACCTCACACAAGTTGAACCTTCTTTAGTGGTACAAGCACTAACCTCTCCGCATTGGAAAGCCGCAATGGATGAGGAGTATGTAGCACTTTTGAAGTGCAAGACATGGAACTTGGTTGAAGAGTCACCAACAATTGAACCAATTAGATGTCGATGGGCATTTCGCATCAAAAGACAGCTGGACGGGACAATTCAGAAGTACAAAGTGAGGTTGGTCACAAAGGAATTTCATCAACAAGAAGGTTTGGACTATGATCAAGTTTTTAGTTCGGTTGTCAAGCTTGGAACAGTATGCACATTACTGTTTAAGCTATTGCTGTTTCAAAAGGATGGAAAGTGAGGCAGTTTGATTTCAACAATGTATTTTTCAATGGAGATTTACATGAGACAGTGCACATGGTGCAACTTGAGGGTTATGCACTTAGTTCTGGCCTTGTGTGAAAATTGGAGAAGGCCTTATATGTATTAAAACAGGCTCCAAGAGCCTGGTTTCTAAAGCTAAGCAGCACACTTAGAAACTTTGGTTTTACAAGTACAACCTTAGATCCTTGTCTCTTTGTTCGACACAGTAAAGCTTCAACAATTTATTTTCTAGCATATGTCGATGACATACTGATGACGGGCACTAATCAAGGTGAAGTTGATGGTGTGATCCAACAATTAAATAAAGTGTTCACTCTAAAGGACTTGGAAAAAATGATTTTTTTTCTTGGAGTTGAAGTTGAAAGAACTAGAGCTGATACTCTAGTGCTGAAATAGTTTAAATGTGTCAAGGATCTGTTGAAGAGAGCTGAGATGTTAGAATTTTTTTGTACAGATTCATAGTGAGTGGGTTGCAATATGCCACCATCACTAGGCCTGATATTGCCTTCTCCATGAACAAAGTGTCCCAATTTATGTATGCACCCTGAACAGCACTGGAAGGCAGTAAAGAGAATACTTCGCTACCTGGTCGGGACAATTGATTTTGGGCTTGAAATTCACAAAAGCAATGACTTCAAAATCTTAGCCTTTTGTTACTCAGATTGGATAGCAGATCCTATGGATAGACGGTCAATAACAGGGTATTGTATATTTTTTGGGGTGAATCTCATAAATTGGTCAAGCAAGAAGCAAACAGCTGTAGCCAGATCAAGCACCGAAGAGGAGTTTAGAGCCTTTGCTGGTGCCATGACAAACACTGTGTGGCTACAAAAACTCCTATATGAAATGCACATACCAGCTGGACTTCCTCCAACATTGTTTTATGACAATCAAAGCACGATGCTCATGAGTCAGAATCTAATTCTACACAGCCGCTCCACACATTTTAAAATTGATCTCCACTTTATTCGACATAGAGTTGAGGACAAGCAGGCATATGTAGTCCATATTCCATCTCAATATCAAATTGCAGATGTTCTTACCAATGAGTCATGATGCCTTCTTGAAGATCAGATGCAAACTAAGATTAGTTGACCAACCCAAGCTCAAGTTGAGAGGAAATGTTGAGGATAAATAGAGATAAGAGATAAAACTACCTGAAGTGTGAGGCGTGGCTAAAGTGTGAGGCATGAAATTAGGAGTTAGTTATGCTGAGCTGTCAAGTTTGTTAGAAGGATAATTAGTTGTTAGAAAAATCTGTTTCAGCTATGACTACAAATACAAGAATAAACTTTCTCTGTAAAGAAGTTTTCTAAATTAATGAATTTATTTTCTCATTTTCTTTTCATTTGTCTCTACTCTCTATTCCCTTTCTCTCTAGCTCCTAGCTCTCCTCTTCGGATCTATCAGAGTTTCTGATACCTTGTCATTCTTAACTTCAGCTGAAATAAGAATGTTTTAATCAAAAGTATAAATAATAACGGCTGATATTTGAAGTCAAGCAATAACTATACAGTCTACAATGTCAGTGATTACTATTTCACTGGAGTCTTGATATGGATATGAGTACATATTATCAAATTGTTATCTAACATAAAAAGGTGGCACATGATGTATATTGTATGTTGTGTGGAAAGAAGATCAAACACTTTTAATCCTCATTCACCAATACTATAGCTCATAAAAAGACTTTTTATTTTTATATCGTAATTACCTCACACTACTACTTTCAAAATAACATTATTATATAAATACAAAATTTTACTATTACCAGCTATTTTGAAGAATTAACATAATTCAACTAATATTATAGTTAATAACTAATATAAGAAAAAAAATTTAAAATAAAAATATTCAAAATTCAATTAAAAGAAATTATTAAAATTCCATAAATTCAACAAAAATATATTTTAGTAGATTTTATATTAAATTTTATTAATAATATGTTATACTTTTATTATTTATTGAGATTATGGACAAATTAAAATACTTCATCTATTACATTGTTACCTTCACACTTTATTGGACTCACATGTATTTAATTCAATAATTAGTAATTAAATTAACATAAATATTTCGTAATAAAAAAAAACTAGTCAAAGTCCAAAAATAATTTAATCTTTTTTTATTTAATATTTATTAATTATTGTAACAATTAATGAATACTAAATAAAAAAATTATATATTTTTTGTCTTAATATTAAATTAGTTAGTATTATAATTAGTTAATTACCGTCACAATGAGTGGTTCTTAGAATTAATTATAAATATAAGTATGTACTCTTTTATACTCTTAATATTTATTCTCAATTAAATTATTTTTTTATTACTGAAATCTCTGCACTGATATGGTATCAGATAAAATTTTATAAACGAATACACTTCAAACATAATATGTTGTTGTTTAATAAAAAAATGGGTTATCTTTAAGGAAAATATTATTTAAATTAAATTAGATCAACTTATTACTTTTTCATATTGTTTATACACAAAATATTAGTTAGTAAAACAAGAATTGTTACTGATATTTTATAAAAAGATAATAATTAAAATTTATTATATAATTTAATATATTTTATTAAATTATTTTATATAATATGTTTACCTATCATTATCACCAAGATGATAATTTTATTCTATCTCTTATCATATTTTTTTATATAATTTTTTATTGTATATTTATATAAATTTATAAAAAATATTATTAAAATAAAAATAATATTATTATTTTTATATGATGACGTTTTTGGTGAATAGACAAGATAGAAGTATAGAATTAAACGAAGACATCAAAGAAAAAAAAATTGAGTACGAAGTGACATGTGTAGTTGACGCCAAATCTAAACAAAAACGGGGCGATTAGAGAAACAGTTTTCATCTATATTTAATTATTTATCAAATTTTTAATGTCAGAAAATCTTACTTAAATACGAAGTCCGAAGACACATGTGAGTTGTGACGGATGCCAACTCCAAACTATGACAGTTAGGGGAACCATTTCCATTTATATTTATTAATTTTTATGAAAATTTATCTATTATTTTTGTACGAAATTATTAGTTAAAATTTGTTAGATAATTTGATAAATTTAATTAAATTATTATTTAATAATTATTTATTATTAATTTTATATAAAAATAAATATATATAAATTTTTTTAAAGTGAGAGTCATGAATTTTTTATTTTTTTATTATTAAAATTTTGATATTAAATTTATAGTAATATTTTTAATAACGTGTAAAATATAGTGTGTTTTTATATGAAAATCACAAATATGATTCTTCGATTTATGAAGTTTTAACATTTTTAAAATTTTTAAAACATAATCGACTTTTCGATTTGTGAACTTACATAAATTTAACCATCTAATTTGTTAAGGATAAATAGAGATAAGAGATAAAACTAGCTGAAGTGTGAGACGTGGCTAAAGTGTGAGGCATGAGATTAGGAGTTAGTTATGTTGAGCTGTCAAATTTGTTAAAAGGATAATTAATTGTTAGAAAAATCTGTTTCAACTGTGACTACAAATACAAGAATAAACTTTCACTGTAAAGAAGTTTTCTAAATCAATGAATTCATTTTCTCATTCTCTTTTCATCTGTCTCTACTCTCTACTCCCTTTTTCTCTCGCTCTTAGCTCTCCTCTTCGGATCTACCAGAATTTCTGATACCTTGTCATTGTTAACTTCAGCTGAAATAAGAATGTTTTAATCAAAAACATAAATAATAACGGATGTTTATGAGATTTGAAGCTAAGCAATAATTATACAGTCTACAATGTCATCAGTTATTATTATTTTACTAGAGTCTTGATATGGATATGAGTACATAATTACATATTATGTCTTGATATGGATATGAGTACATATTATCAAATTTATCATTATTCTTCGGTTCTCAGGTTTTAGTTCAATAAAGTACAGAATCTAAGTAAATTGTTATCTAACATAAAAAGGTGGCACATGATGTATATTGTATGTTGTGTGGAAAGAAGATCAACACTTTTAATCCTCGTTCACCGATACCATGATTCATAAAAAGACTTTTTATTTTTATATCGTAATTACCCCACACTACTACTTTCAAAATAACATTATTACATAAATACAAAATTTTACTATTACCAACTGTTCATACCCTAACCCAATGATAAGACCCAGGTCCAGATGAAAGGCCCAATCCGAAGGATTGAGCCTTGCGCTACACCGACCTTCTCTCTATGAAGTCGGTTCTTACCACGACTTGCCCTAAAGAAGTCGGGAACAAGGATTAGCTGGCAGATAAGCACTCATTCAAATGAGTAACTGCCCCTAAAATCTCTCTACCCACTTACAGGAGCCATATCTCAACTTCCCTAAGATAAAGGGACGGTTATCCACCTTAAATGGCGGAACTACTCCAACGGTGGTTATGGGTTCACCATTATAAATACACTGACACTTCTCAGGTATCACTCAGACCCAATACTCGCTAGACCTGTTTTGCTCCCTTTGCTGACTTTGGCATCGGAGTGTCTTTGCAGGTACTACCCCCCATTTTCTCATACCGAAGTCGGACGGGGGCCTTGGATCATCAATCCGCTTGGATACTTCCTCATTCAGATGATTGAGCCAGCCAAACTAATCCAACCCAATAATCTCCGGTTACCCATCGTAACATTGGCGCCGTTGCCGGGGACCCGAGAGATCAGCCAGTAATGGCGGATGTATCCCCTGAAGATGGTCATGTGGCGTCGGATTCCGAACAAGAGAACCTGGATACCGGAAACAACGATGCAGACCTAACCCTCCACCAGGAAACCAACGACCAACACAGGGAAGGAACCTCCGGATTTAAAAATCCGAAGACAAATTTCTCGGAGGGGCGTGAATCAAAAAAGGATGGACCACCCCACGCAACTGAAGTAATGGGGCTAGTCCATGTCCACCAAAATCGCTTGGAACAGCTGGAACAGGAACGGGAGCGACAAATGGAGATAGAAAAGCACCTAAGAGAGGAGATGAATCGACGAAAAGAGTTAGAGAAAAAACTCTTAAAGTTAGAATCCTCCCTCAAAGGTCAGAACTCCCATGACGATCGAGAAGAGTCGCCCCCAGGAGGGGAGGACCCTTTTAGTGAGGACATAATGAGGGCAAAAGTTCCAAGAAACTTTAAAAGTCCCGATATGGACCTCTATGACGGAACCACAGATCCGAAGCATCACTTAAGCAACTTTAAAAGTTGGATGTATCTGGCTGATGCTTCTGACGCGACGCGCTGCAAAGCTTTCCCGACTACCTTGTCAAAAGCGGCGATGAAGTGGTTCGACAGCCTCCCGCCGAGGTCAGTCACCAGCTTTGAAGACCTCTCGAGAAAATTCTTGATGAGGTTCTCCATCCAAAAGGATAAAGTAAAACATGCGCCGAGCCTCCTGGGAATAAAGCAGGAGGTCGGAGAACCTTTGCGGGACTATATGAAAATGTTCAATAAAGCATGTTTAGAGATTCAGGACCTGCCCACCGAAGCTGTCATCATGGGGTTAGTGAATAGACTTAGAGAAGGTCCCTTCTCACAGTCCATATAAAAAAGGCACCCCACCTCCCTGAGCGATGTACAGGAAAGAGCAGAAAAGTACATCAACATGGAGGAAAATACCAGACTACGAGAGCCGAGTTGGCGACCTGGGCACCTTCCCTTGATAAAAGAGAGGGAGAGGGAGCCCAAGAAGAAATAAGACCTCGGTCCCGACAGACCCAGGAAATATCACTCTTATACTCCTCTAAAGGTTTCTATAGTGGACGTATACAGAGAGATTTGCAATACTGAAAGGCTGCCACCTCCTAGGCCCATTAAAAATAAAAAAGGGGGGAGTCGCAGTGACTACTGCGAGTACCATAAAATATATGGTCACTCAACAAACGATTATTACGACCTTAAAAATGTGATAGAAAAGTTGGCCAGAGAATGCCAACTTGACAGATATCTCATAGAAAGGTCGGACAATCATGGGAAGAGAAAGCGAGATGACACAGATAGAAGAGACCTACCATCGCAGACTCCAGAGAGACATATACATATGATCTCAGGCAGATTTGCGGGAGGGGGACTTGCCAAGTCCGCTCGCAAAAGACACCTCAAGCGAGTCTACCAAGTCGGAAACGAATCATCCGACCTCCCTACCATCTCATTTATAAAGGAAGATAGGCAAGGAGTAATCCCTGGACACGACGATCCAGTGGTGATAACCATGATCCTAGCCAATTCCCATCTCCACAGAACCCTAGTAGATCAAGGAAGTTCGGCAGACATCCTTTTCAAGCCTGCGTTTGACAAACTAGGGTTGGATGAAAAGGAGTTAAGAGCCTACCCCGACACCTTGTACGGGCTAGGCGACACGCCCATAAAACCACTGGGATTTCTACCCCTCCACACTACCTTCGGAAAGGGAGAAAAATCCAAAACTCTGAGCATAGACTTTATAGTCATCGACGTAGGGTCAGCATATAATGCCCTAATCGGCAGAGCTACCCTAAATCGACTCGGAGCGGTGGTGTCTACCCTCCATCTCTGCATGAAATTTCTGACACCTGCGGGAATAGCAATGGTGCGGGGAGACCAGAAGTTGACGAGAAAATGCTACAATGAAAGCCTGAACCTGAGGGGAAAAGGCAAAGAGGTTCACGCCATAGAGCTCGTTGGTGCAAGGGCCAAAGAAGAGCTACGACCACAGCCAGGAGGAAAAACTGAAGAAATACAGGTCGGCCAAGAAGAAGGGAGGAATACCAACATAGGAGCCAACCTGGGGGAAACCCTAAAGCAAGGGTTGACTAAGCTCCTAAGAGACAATTCTGACCTCTTTGCCTGGAAAGCTTCCGACATGCCTAGGATAGACCTCGAGCTCATGTCCCACAAGCTCTCGGTATATCCGGGGTCGCGACCTGTACAACAGAGGAGGCGCAAGCTCGGCCCGGAACGAGCTCTAGCGGTAGAGGAGCAAGTACAGGCACTCCTAGAAGCCGGCTTCATCAGAGAAGTCAAATATCCAATATGGCTAGCAAATGTAGTGCTAGTCAAGAAGCAAAATGGTAAATGGAGAATGTGTGTCGACTACACTGACTTAAATAAGGCATGTCCCAAGGACCCTTATCCACTCCTAAGTATTGATACCCTAATAGACTCTAGCTCGGGATATTGGTACTGGTCATTCATGGATGCCTACTCGGGATATAACCAAATCCCGATGTATAAGCCGGACCAGGAGAAAACATCATTCATCACGCCCAGAGCCAATTTTTGCTACGTGGTCATGCCATTTGGATTAAAAAATGTAGGGGCCACATATCAAAGGCTGATGAATAAGGTGTTCGCTTCTCACTTGGGGAGCTTAATGGAAGTCTACGTCGACGACATGCTAGTAAAAACCAGGGAAGAAGTCGACCTTTTGTCAGACCTCTCGCAAGTCTTCGACACCCTAAGGTTACACGGGATGAGGCTAAATCCCGCAAAGTGTACCTTCGCGGTAGAGGCTAGAAAATTCCTAGGTTTTATGCTAACGCAGAGAGGGATTGAAGCAAATCCCGATAAGTGTAAAGCTATCCTAGAAATGAAAAGCTCGACTTGCTTGAGAGAAGTCCAACAATTAAATGGCCGACTTGTAGCCCTTTCCAGGTTCCTGGCAGGGTCAGCATTAAGGTCCCCTCCTCTGTTCTCTCTGCTGAGAAAAGGATGCCAGTTCGAGTGGACTCCAGAATGCGAAGAAGCATTCCAAGAGTTCAAAAAGTTCTTGAGCCAACCTCCAATCCTCACCCGACCTCTAGTGGGGGAAGAGCTTGTCCAATATTTGTCTATAGCCGACAAAGCTGCTGCGTCGGCCCTAATACGAGAGGATGAGGTTGGACAGCATCCAGTATATTTCACCAGCAAAGCTCTACAGGGTACCGAGCTAAGGTACCGCAAGCTAGAGAAGTTTGCATATTCCTTAGTAATAGCCTCGCGAAGGTTAAGGCCCTACTTCCAAGCCCACACAATAAGGGTCCGAACGAACCAACCCATGAAGCAAATCCTCCAAAAGGCGGATGTTGCAGGGAGAATGGCTCAGTGGGTGATAGAGCTCTCCGAGTTCGACTTAAAGTATGAAACCCGTACAGCAATCAAAGCCCAATGCCTCACCGACTTCATAGCAGAATACGCAGGATACCAAGAGAAAAAGCCAACTACATGGGAACTCTATGTAGATGGATCCTCAAACAAGGCAGGAAGCAGCGCAGGCATAATACTGGTGGATGAAAGGGGAACTCAAATAGAGGTATCCCTCAAATTTGAATTCCCAGCTTCAAATAATCAGGCAGAATATAAAGCCCTGATTGTAGGATCGAAACTGGCAGAAGAAGTCGGGGCAACGAAAGTGATGATATACAGTGACTCTCAAGTGGTGACCTCCCAGATAAATGGAGAGTATCAGGCCAAAGATCCAAACATGAAGAGATACTTGGAAAAAACTCTGGAGTACCTCGGGCACTTTGCTGAAATCGAGGTTAAGCATATAACTCGGGATCTCAATAGCAGAGCAGACGCCCTCTCCAAGTTAGCAAGTACTAAGCCAGGAGGGAATAATAGAAGCCTGATCCAAGAAACTCTCCAAGAACCCTCTGTAGAAAAAACAGAGGGCAAACAAGATGTCCTTGAGGTATCCAGACTAAACCTCGGATGGATGAATCCTTTGGTCGAATACCTAAAATTCGACATCCTCCCTAAGGAGGAAAAAGAGGCTAAGAAAGTCCGGAGGGAAGCACAATATTACACTCTGGTAAAAAATATCCTTTATAAAAGAGGAATATCAATGCCATTGTTGAAGTGCGTATTGACCTCAAAGACCACTGAAGTGCTAGAGGAGGTCCACAACGGATCTGCGGAAACCATCTCGGAGCCAGGTCGCTAGCCAGAAAAGTAATCCGAGCGGGATTCTACTGCCCGACCTTGCAGAAAGATGCCACAGAATTTGTGAAAAAATGCCAACCTTGCCAAATGCATGCAAATTTCCACGTGGCTCCCCCCGAAGAGCTCATTAGTATAACTTCTCCATGGCCCTTCGCAAAATGGGGAATGGATTTGTTAGGTCATTTTCCCCAGGCGCCAGGACAAGTCAAATACTTGATCGTGGGAATAGATTATTTCACAAAGTGGATAGAAGCAGAACCATTGGCCACCATCACAGCCCAAAGAAGTAGGAGGTTTTTCTACAAAAATATCATCACAAGGTATGGAATACCTTATTCCATTACTACAGACAACGGAACTCAGTTCACCGACTCTACCTTCAGAAGCCTAGTGGCTAGTATGAAAAGCAAACACCAGTTCACCTCGGTGGAACATCCACAAGCCAATGGACAAGCCGAGGCAGCCAACAAAGTCATACTGGCAGGGCTAAAGAAAAGATTACAAGAAGCAAAGGGAGCCTGGACAGAAGAGCTCCCACAAGTGCTATGGGCTTATCGGACGACGCCACAATCTGCCACTGGGGAAACACCCTTCCGACTTGTCTATGGCGTAGAAGCTATGATACCAGTGGAAATCAGTGAGCTAAGCCCAAGGGTGATCCTCCGTGATGAGATCGGGAACATACAGGGGGCACAAAGAGGAGCTCGAGTTACTCCCCGAAATTCGAGAACAAGCCCAGATAAGAGAAGCAGTATTGAAACAAAGGATGACTACCAGATATAACAAAAAAGTCATTCGAAGGAGTTTCACCCCAAACGACTTGATCTTGATCAGAAACGACATTGGAGTCAACAAATCGGGGGAAGGAAAGCTCGCTGCCAATTGGAAAGGACCCTACAAAGTTAGCGAAGTCTTAGGAAAATGCTATTATAAGGTGACCGACCTAAGCGGCACCGAGTTACCAAGATCGTGGCATACTTGTAATATGAAAATGTACTATAGTTAAAAGCGAACTCTACTCACTGATGTACTCTTTTCCCAACTTCACGATTTTTTTTCCCAAAAATCAAAGGGTTTTTTCTGAAGAAGGGTTTTTAATGAGGCATCATAGTAGAAGCTAAGGGGGAATAGACTATTAAAAACCCTTAGTAGCAGTAAAGTACCTTCCCAAATAAATAAAGATCTTTTACAATATCTCTTATAAATTCCTTTTCGTTTATTTTCTTTCTACGAAACGCGCCAACTTAAGCTCGACAAAGCGTGAAAATCCC
Organism: Arachis ipaensis; assembly: GCF_059453495.1. Taxonomy (NCBI): domain Eukaryota; kingdom Viridiplantae; phylum Streptophyta; class Magnoliopsida; order Fabales; family Fabaceae; genus Arachis; species Arachis ipaensis. The sequence goes on along the minus strand of NC_142443.1, from coordinate 6,602,649 downwards.
ATGAACCGACCTAGATGGTCGTCAAGATAAAACGACGAGGTACAAGTCGGTGTAAAGAGGTTATAAAAGTTGATGGTAAGAGACTCGGAACCATACCGACTCATAAGTCGGAGTGAAAAGCCGAGTAGAAAGGAAAACGCATCGCAAAAATAACCTAAGTCATAAAAACTCAATAAGTCACAAAGTTGAGTATAAGGAATAGTGAAAAAGAGATCGAAAAGCCTATCAAAAAGCAAAAAGAATGTCCTAAAAGCGAAAAGCTCAGGAGGGCAGACAAGCCAAAGAAAAAGGTTTTCAAAAAAGGTCGAAGAAATTCCCTAAAGTATCAAAAACAGAAAAGCATGCACACAAAAGGTGACTTAAACCCTTATCCAAAAAATGGTATTTATAAATATTTTGTTTACGGCCTCAAAAGGCCAAGAGAAATGTCAACCAAATCACCACAATAAACATAAAAGAGTTTTAAAAAGAGGGGGCCCACAGGCCGGGCCCCATATAGCCAATAAATTTTTTAGAGATTATCACCACCAGAGCCAGGAAGAGTAGTCGGATCACCACCAGAGCCAGGAAGAATAGTCGGAGCGCCATCAGTACCAGGGAGAGAAGTATCCATAGGAGACGGAGAGGAGGTTCCATGAGGCCTTGAGGAACTCGGAGCATCCTTTGAACGAGGCCTTGAGGAACTCGGAGCATCCTTTGAATGAGGAGGGGACTCGATTATCCTCTGCCCCCGAGTCTTCAGATCGGAATCAGTGACAGGCTTAGGGGAGGGAGGAGGATAAACTATGGCATCATCAATGACAATCTTGTCAGGATCCAAAGGAGTGAGATCAAGATCGGGAGCAAGGACTCCGACCTGTTCCTTAAAAATCCTCCAGGCCTCCTCGGCTCCCTCAGCAATAGAGTCCTCCAACTCGGCATAAGCAGTCCGAGAATTCAACAAGTCCTTCCTCACCGCCACAAGGTCCTCGAACAAACTCGAATAACTCTCCTGGGCCTTCTTCCTCAAGCCCTCCTCCATATTGCATTGGACTTGTAACTTGCTCTCCTTCTCCCGAAGGACATCCCTCTCCTCCTTCAACTCAGCGACCTCCTTCTTTAACTCCTTCTCATGTTTCTGATATATGAGAAGCCTTTCCTCCAATTCTTCAACCCTTGAAGTTGAACCCAGAGAGCTAAGAGGAGTCTTCTCAAAAATATCAAGAAACTTGGTGCACACCGCCGCCGCCCTAACATTCTCCTGAGCCAGAATAGTGAAGTGGTTCCGGATAGAAACATCATCCATACCTATACGAGTATGGGGATATATGTATTTCCGGATAAATGCAGGAGCATCCACCTTAGCCTCACCTTCAAAAGAAGAGCTAGACTCTAAAGTCTTGCGCTTCTTCTTCTCTGGCTCAGGAGAAGATCGGGGAGGAGGGGGCGGCTGAGAAGAAGCTGAGGAGGAAATAACGATGGGTTGAGAATGAGTCCCCAAACTTCGGGAAGAAGGGGGAAGAGGAGGAGGAAGAGGAGGACCAACTACCCTGGCGCCGCCGGTCCTGGCACGGGACCTCGCCTTGGCCTCCTGGACTTTCTGGTAAGACTCACTAGAGTTCTTCTTCGCCATCTCTGTAACAAACAATTAGTAGCCAAAAAGTCAGACAAGTTGGTAAAAACATATCGCAAGTCAGAAACAAAGTAGAAAAACAAAAGCTACCTAGTTGTGCCTGGACAAAGGTCGGCGACCCCTGAAAAAATTTTTTGGTATCCAGATATGGGGCACTCCCCCACACTTCTCGGAGGAACCCCACAATGGCTGCCTCCACTTCATCCAGATCATCCAAACTATATTTCTCGCAGGGGGAGGCCTCCAACCAGTATAGAGGAAAGCGAGGAGAAGAATTCTCATCCAGGAAAAAGGGGTGGTGACCCTCTACACCTTGAACTTTGAAAAAATAATTTTTGAAGTCATGGAAGGATTCATCAAAAAAGGTGAAAACTCTCCGACCTTGTATAGCTCGGAAAGACACCCATTGTTGCTTGTTATTTTGCCCACTGAAGGGCTTGGTCATGTGGAAAAGATAAAAGAAAATCCGTAAGGAAGTCGGAAAGTCTAAAGCATGGCTGATAAACTGGTAGATTTTCAGAAAGCCCCAAGAGTTGGGGTGAAGCTGGGTAGGAGCAACTCGGCAGTGACGTAAGATAGCAACCTCAAAGTTAGAAAAAGAGAGAAAAACGCCTAGACGGGTGATCATACTCTCATACATGTAAAAGAAATGAGGGGCTACTTCAGAAGCCCTCCCGAAACAAACCCGGTCTTCCGGACCTGGGACCACCAATTCATACTTCGGCTCATCCTCCTCAGAAGTACAAATTCGGTGATGAGTGCGAAGGTTGGTGATAAATTCGGTATCGGCCAAAGGTTCCTCTCCTAAGACCGTGACATCGACCCATCGAGCAAGAACTTCTACAGAAGACATTCTTTTCTAAGGTATGATGAAAACATACAAAGAAAAAAGGGAAAGAATCAAAAACGAGAGTTCCTAAGGGGGCATGAAATCAAACAGAAACCTACGACGTCACCTTCCCTCCCTCTAAATAATAAAAAGCATGCAAACAGAAGCACTTAGTAAAAGAGAAGGGGAGAAAGAACCAACCTTTGCCTGGAAAAAGGTAGAGGAAAATGAAAGCCTTCAAGCAAAAATGTTTCACGAACGGATGAGAAGAAAATTTGGAAAGTCGCAGAAACGAAACAACGAAAGAGAGGGAAAGTATTTATAGATACATTAGGGGCATAATGGTAAAAACGGAAAGCGGTCATTAATGGGTGGACCGTTACCAAGGTAATTAATACCTACGCAAACCTCTAACGGACGCGACGTTTGATTAGACGTAACTGTGAAAACCAAAAAGTCACGAAAGTCACGTCGGTTCCGAACAATCACGTCGGTTCCCTCACAAGTCGGCTACGTCCCCGAGTAGAATACTCGAACCCAAGTCTTAAAAGAAATTGGGCTCGAGTAGGGGCACTGTTCATACCCTGGCCCAATGATAAGACCCAGGTCCAGATGAAAGGCCCAATCCGAAGGATTGAGCCTCGCGCTACACCGACCTTCTCTCTATGAAGTCGGTTCTTACCACGACTTGCCCTAAAGAAGTCGGGAACAAGGATTAGCTGGCAGATAAGCACTCATTCAAATGAGTAACTGCCCCTAAAATCTCTCTACCCACTTCCAGGAGCCATATCTCAACTTCCGTAAGATAAAGGGATGGTTATCCACCTTAAATGGCGGAACTACTCCAACGGTGGTTATGGGTTCACCACTATAAATACACGGACACTTCTCAGGTATCACTCAGACCCAATATTCTCTAGACCTGTTTTGCTCCCTTTGCTGACTTTGGCATCGGAATGTCTTTACAGGTACCACCCCCCATTTTCTCATACCGAAGTCGGACGGGGGCCTTGGATCATCAATCCGCTTGGATACTTCCTCATTCAGACGATTGGGCCAGCCAAACTAATCCAACCCAATAATCTCCGGTTACCCATCGTAACACCAACTATTTTAAAGAATTAACATAATTCAACTAATATTATAGTTAATAACTAATATAAGAAAAAAAATAAAAAATTTTAAAATAAAAATATTCAAAATTCAATTAAAAAAAATATTTAAAACTTCATAAACTCAACAAAAATATATTTTAGTAGATTTTATATTAAAATTTATTAATAATATGTTATACTTCTATTATTTACTAAGATTCTGCACAAATTAAAATACTTCATCTATTTACATTGTTACTTTCACACTTTATTAGACTCACATGTATTTAATTCAATAATTAATAATTAAATTAACATAAATATTTCATAATAAAAAAGAACTAGTCAAAAATTCAAAAATAATTTAATCTTTTTTATTTAATATTCATTAATTATTACAATAATTAATGAATATTAAATAAAAAAATTATGTATTTTTTGTCTTAACATTAAATTAGTTAGTATTATAATTAGTTAATTACCGTCACAATGAGTAGTTCTTAGAATTAGTTATAACTATTTTCTTATGTATAAGTATGCACTCTTTTGTACTCTTAATATTTATTCTCAATTAATTTTTTTTTATTACTAAAATTTCTATAGTATCAGATAAAATTTTCTAAACGAATACACTTCAAACATAGTATGTTGTTGTTTAATAAAAAAGGTTATTTTTAAGAAAAATATTATTTAAATTAAACTAGATCAACTTATCACTTTTTCATATTGTTTATACACAAAATATTAGTTAGTAAAACAAGAATGATTACTGATATTTTATAAAAAGATAATAATTAAAATTTATTATATAATTTAATATATTTTATTAAATTATTTTATATAATATGTTTACTTATCATTATCACCAAGATGATAATTTTATTCTATCTCTTATCATATTTTTTTATATAATTTTTTATTATATATTTATATAAATTTATAAAAAAATATTATTAAAATAAAAATAATATTATTATTTTTATATGATGACGTTTTTGGTGAATGGACAAGATAGAAATATAGAACTAAACGAAGACATCAAAAGAAGAAGTTGAGTACGAAGCGACATGTGTAGTTGATGCCAAATCTAAATAGAAGCGCAGCGGTTAGAGAAACAGTTTTTATTTATATTTAATTATTTATCAAATTTCAATGTCAGAAATATGTGACTGACGCCAAATTCAAACTGTGGCAGTTAGGGGAACAATTTCCATTTATATTTATTAATTTTTATGAAAGTTTATTTATTATTTTTGTACGAAATTATTAGTTAATAATTTAATAAATTTAATTAAATTATTATTTAATAACTATTTATTATTAATTTTATATAAAAATAAATATATATAATTTTTTAAAAATGAGAGTCATGAATTTTTTATTTGTTTATTATTAAAATTTTGATATTAAATTTATAGTAATATTTTTAATAACGTGTAAAATATAGTGTGTTTTTATATGAAAATCAGAAATATGATTCTTCGATTTGTGAAGTTTAACATTTTTTAAAATTTTTAAAACATAATCGACCTTTTGATTTGTGAACTTACATAAATTTAACCATTCAATTTGTGAATTTTAATTTTTTAAAATTTTTAAAATAGAAAATTAACTCTCCTATTTAGTAGATTTACATAAAATTGACTCCTTCTGATTAGTGACCTTACACAAATTTAACCCAATGATTTGTGAATTTTAATTTTTTAAAATTTTTAAAACATAAAATTGGCCCTTTAATTTATGATTATTTCCGTACTAAATTAAAACACATAACTTCTTTATAATAAAAAATAATACAACAATAATTTTTATATAAAAAAAATCAGCCGACTATTATAACATTTTCTTTTTATTTTGTTTTTGGAGGGTTTTGTTATTATGTATTCCCTCGACATCTAAACCGAACCAAATTCCCTCCTTCACTTCGTTTATATTTTTTTCTCCTTTTTTATTTTTTTATTTTATCTTTCCCTCGTTTTCTCTCTCCCGCTTTTTTTTTTCTTCCATTTTCTGAGTTGCCAAACACCGTTCTTAAAACCCTTGTCTCTCTCTGATCCGCGGATCAAGCACGCTCCATGAAGCGCCAGGTGCCCCTCCCTTCCACCAAACCGCCTTTTGCTCCGCCCGCAGACTACCATCGCTTCGCCACCGACCACCGCACAACTTCTCAGAACGACGCCGACGCCATTGCCGTTAAAACTCCTGTTGGTCTTCACTTATTTCGTTTTCTCTCTTGTTTTGCGCGCTACAATATTATTATTGTTTTCTCAATTTTTGGTGGTTGGTGATTTTTCTAGAATTATTTATAATTGTGAATTGGTTTTCAGCTTAGTAATTAGTCGAAAGATTCTGTAGGGATCTGCTCGATTGAGGCTTTAATTAGTTGCATAGTCGTTAATTTGTTGGAATTAGACTGTGGATTAACTCTGAAGGAAACATTGGAGCTGAATTATGACTTATGAGTTGGTTAGTTTCACTGGTCAGTAGCCAGTTATGTGTGATTTTGTGGTCATAGGTTAAGTTTACGTGAATTAAGAAAAAACTTTCAACCTGGAAATATGACTACGTTTTCATTGGTGAATTCCATGAGATCTGATATCAAGAAGGTGGAAGATTTTTGACTTCATATAAGGCAATGGGCACTTATACATGCAATGGAGCACTGCCTTTTTTTCATTCAATTATTTCTATTGACATCTTTCCAATATTTTGATCTGTAATATTAAGGATATTATAAGTAGATGTCTTTACAATCCTTTGTGGTAATTAAGTACATATTGATTGTCCATATTGGAGATGATTATGGTACATGAATCACTTAGGACAATGCACTTATTTACACTCTTAACTTATCTGTTATATCCCCTTTTGTATTTATTTCAAGATTGCAACTAAATGGATTTTGTTCCTCAAATTCAGCAATTAAAGCGGAAGAGTGTTACAACTGATCTTGAAGGTGATTCTGGTAATGTGACTCCAGCATCCACTGAAGCAGTTAATAGTCCTTTCCGGACACCTATCTCGAGGAAGACGGGAAAGGCAAGCAAATCCTCTCGACTTACAAAATGCAACAGATCAGGATCTCAAATCCCTGGATCAAATATCAGTGAGTGTTAACTCTCAGACTTTGTATAGCAGGTTTCCATATTTATGGTTTGATAAATGATGAAATCGAATCTATGTATAGCAATATTTCAGTTACCAAGTTAGAACATATTTAATAATTTTCTATCATCCTGGCAGGTTCACCATCAGCAAATAATCTCGCACCTTCTGGTCCATGTCGTTATGACAGCTCTTTAGGTAGCATAATATTGCCATGTCTTTGCTATTTAAATGACAACCATTGGAGTTTCTGTAAATATTTCTTTTATATGCCTTGCTTGAAAAATTGAAAATAGTACTTTATATTATCCTTTATAACTATTGTTTCTTTTGTTTAAATCAGGTCTGTTGACAAAGAAGTTCATCAATTTGATCAAACAAGCAGAGGATGGTATTCTTGATTTGAATAAAGCTGCTGAGACATTAGAGGTTGAATATTTTTTCTGTCACGTCTAAAGATTCGTGGCATAAAGGTTGATTACTTGAAGGTGCTTTTTCTATTGGCAGGTACAAAAGAGGAGGATATATGATATAACGAATGTTCTTGAAGGGATTGGCCTTATAGAAAAGAAACTAAAGAACAGAATTCAATGGAAGTATGAGTGCTTTTTATACCACTGTTTTTCTTGTCATATATTGTTATCCTAAGTGTTGGAATTTTTTTACCAACTCTTTTGATATTGGTCAGGGGACTGGATGTTTCAAGACCAGGGCAGGCTGTTGATAGTTTTGCTAGTTTACAGGTAAGGAATTAGTCAAGTTTTCTGCTCAAATGCTCACACAAATTATTGCCTTCGAAAGTCAAGGACTTTACAGACTTTTCCTTTTACTCTGCATTATTGTCTTATGGTTATATGGCATCTTGGCAGTAATTCTCCTTGATTCATATCATGTATAATATGGCCTTGAATCACTTTTATAGTGTTTTGAGTTTATATCATAAATGTAAGGCAGGCAGGCAAACAAAACTGATGTTTTCATTATATTTTGTTTAGTTTTGTTTTCAAATAGCCAACATATCTTCTGAATTAAATTTCAATAGTAATGTAATTTGGTTTGCCATGGTTGTCTGGAAATGCATGCAGGATTATGTATTGCATGGCATATGGAATACTTTGAAATAACTCCTTTTTTATTTGTTATTTTTTCCCTTTTAAATCTGTAGGCTGAAGTAGAAAATCTTACAAATGAGGAGCACCGGTTAGACGAGCAAATAAGGTTTCAGTGTCCTCTGCTGATTCTACTAAACCCTAAACAGTTGTTATACTTGTCTGCTATCTTTTTAACTAATCCTTAATCTTCTAACTATTGCAGAGAGATGCAAGAAAGATTAAGAGGTGTTAGTGAAGATGAAAACACTCAAAGGTAGTATCTATTTTTCAGATTTAACCACAATTTTTATGTGATTCTTTGTAACCTATTTCCTTCGTCATAGGTATCTTTTTGTCACCGAGGAAGATATAAAGAGTTTGCCCTCATCTCAGGTTGATTTTCTTTATCCTGTGAACAAAAGTTTATATGGTGATTCTAAATTTTCCCTTGCATCTCACAATATAATTTTTTTTTGTATGAATACCTTGTCTTTTGTCAGAATGAAACCTTGATAGCAATTAAAGCTCCATATTGCACCACTTTGGAGGTCCCTGATCCTGATGAGGTAATTTTAGGGGCTATGAAGACTAGCATAAAAGCTATTTTCCCGGCATCTTTCCGTAGCCAAATTTTCTATGTTCTATCAGGTTGTTGATTATCCTCAGAGGAAATACAGGATTGTCCTGAGAAGCACAACGGGCCCAATAGACGTTTATCTTCTTAGGTATGCTTCTTTTTTTTTTTGTATATGCCAAGTCATTCTGTTGGGGTAATGGCAATTGCAAAATGCAATACGATGACATTCCTGATCTGTTCTCTTCTCACTGCCATGCTAGTCAATTTGAAGAGAAATTTGAGATTAATGGTGTTAATGTGGGCCCAAATATTCCATCAAGACCAGATTTCAATAAGCACCAATCAACAGTGGTCTCAAATGATAGAGGCAAGGACCTTGAAATGGGGATACAAGATGTATATAGGCCTTCAGATTTATCTAATTCACATGATTTTGCGGGTGGGATCACGAAGATTGTTCCTTCAGATTTTGAGGTATGTATGGCAAGAGTTTGAGATACTTGTATCATGGATTTGCATTTTACAAATAGCAATCCTAGGAGTAAAGAATGCACGATTGCAAATCATGAGGAATAGGGTATCTTACGGCAAAGAAATTTCCAGCAGTTGGCCTCAACTTTAGATATTTTACAAACTCAATTTATGCATGTGATGCATGAAGTTTTTGGCATTGTCTCTACGGAAGAAAACAAAATAAATCTCTTGTAGCTCAATAATAAAAGGATTTTGCTTTCCCTTTATGCAGAGTGACGCTGATTACTGGCTTTTATCGGATGCCGATGTTAGCATAACAGACATGTGGAGGACAGAACGTATCCTCTTGTTGGGTATCTTTGCATCCATTATATTCTATATACGAGTAATGGTTTCTTTGACATGAATGAGTGAAGTTCTTGCCCATAAAATAAACCATCAAATAGAGAAAACAAAACATAAGTCGTACTTACCACTACTAAATGCATTGGCTTTCTCTTTCTATTTTTAGTGGACAAATAAACTTACTCATCAATAATGCACACAACCCATGGGATAGGAGGGTCCTAGGAGTTTTCTTTTCTTTAATAAAATTCTGTGTTTTGCGTAATCCTTGATAGATTTACAGCCGGCGAAGTTGAATGGCATAATCTGGAAACTCCAAAAGAAGATTATTGTATGACTCATGTGAGCCCACCACCTCCCCAAACCCCTCCCTCAAACATAAGTGAAGCACCTTCGGCATCTAACCCTCCTGTAGCTTGAAGATGTAAAGGGTATGTTATGAATCAATAAATGGTGTTCATTCCTATTGAGAACCCTATGATATCCACATAGACCTCATGTTGGATTGAAGGTTCCACGAAGATGCGTTCTCAAAGAAGTTTGTCTTGCAGACGCTATCAACTGCTTCATTGTAACTATCAGTATTAATAACCTCCGTAATCTTGTAGTTCCATAAAATGAAAAAATAATGGCAGCTTTGCTTAAGCCATACTTGTATGATACTGTAATTGTTGTCTCTAGAATACTTAACTCCTTGTATATGCTCTCGCTATGCTGTTATTATCTGTACATTTCCACAGGTTGCAATGCACCAAATAAAGCACCTTCTTGATGAAATGGTAAGTTCCGTCTACGATTCTATTTCATTCCTTTTGACCTAGTAAACAGTAATAATTAGTGAGCTATTATCCTTCTAGTGGAGGTCTGAGAATGAACGATGAAAGGGTTTCACCAATATTTTACATGCTTATTGTACTTAGGAACAAGAGTAAGACATAATAACAGTTACAGTTCCGAACTTCAAAACGTTGAAGTTAAATGTCATTTTCATTGTCGTAAACTGAAGGAAAGCGATGGAAGATATAAAAAGAGAAAACACAATTGAGGGAAAGAGAAACTTAACTGGCTACGACTAAAGTTCAAAGTTCAAACTATATATTTTGATAAGAGCAATGCTAGGGGGACAGCAACTTTTGTGATTAGTAGTCATCAAATAGCCATCAATGATGATTTAATGGTGTGAGATTTCATTCAATGGCTCACTTTTCTCTGTCGGTTACATATTGGCCAAAATTCAATAAAATTGCTTTGATAATGTGAAGGCGCATCTTTTGTAATATATACTTAGCTATTTCTTATGTCAGTCAGTCAGTGTATACATTCTCAAGGATTTTGTTTCCTTCATTAAATTTCTTCACTAGCCAAACCATATATTATTGTAGAGTAATAATATATCGCCAAATATATCCTCCTTAAGTCCTATTTTGACTTACAAGATATTAAATTGGACGTTTCTAGCAGTGCAGAAATTTAGACACAGCTAGTGAAGCCGAATAGGTGAGACAAGAAGCAGACAATTAACGGGGACCCCCCCAGGCCCAACGCACGGTCCATGCACTGGTGTCGGGAAAATTTATCATCTCTGATTCATCAATGCCCCAATCTGCATGTTATGGAGTTATTGAATATGTCATAATATCAATATATAACTGGCAAATGATGCTAGTACAAAGGAATACGATAGATTCGATACAACAGCAATAAATGTAAGGCTTTATATGCAGAGAATGTCGGTGGCCTAATTTGGCATTGAGACTTTCACTCCTTTAAAGTTCATTCACGTACCATAAAGTTACTAGAATAGTGTAGTTATTTCTGGATCTCGTGGAGGATTTTTATAACCGGTGGGAAATCAATACAAATATGGAGCTACAAATATGTGTGTAGCCCCCGAACATGTATAGCTTTTAGAGTTCTCAGCATTGTATCATAGAATTTGACATCTACCCAAAAAGAGAAAAAGAATCCATTTTTCATGATCCTGAGCATGGTTGTTTGCTGATAATTTTTTTTATATTAAACCATGTGGGTTAAGCGATAATCAAACTTCAGTTTCGGAAATCAGTTGGGATGTGATTCCTTGATTTTGAATTAGCTGGCTCACTTTTAATGAAACGGCACATATTTAAGTAGTTTATTCATCGAAATATCTTTGTTATGCACGCTAAATAGTAAATAGTAAATACAATTCAAAGATGAATCCTACTAGCCGACTGTGAACAATAGTTATAAAATTGAATATATGGATGAAGTATATGTATGACCGTAAATACAACTTAAAATTCAAAGAAGTGATATATATTTTGTTTTGCCAATTGGAAGCCAATTATATATACGAGCTAATAAATTGAACGGAATATCTAGTTGAAATTAAAAAATTCTTTTGGGTCCTGGTCATAAAGACGGTGCTAATTAACTAGCTAGGGAAGAACTTAATAAATCAAACACACGAAAGGTTTTAAATTTTAAACAATAAAAAAATAATGAGAACATTGATAGTAAACGGAAGGAAAATAAAAACAGGCAAGCACAAACCCAATTAGACCCTCTAAGTCAAACACATTGCAATGCAACCTTTTGATATAAATTAGAGAAAGATTCCCAAAAGAAACTCCTCATAAACACTCACACTCTTGAGCTCATCACAAATTCAATTTGAAAAAGACTCCTAACAACAATACCCACCTTCTATACCTTCCTTACACACATATATATCTTCACATACATACCCTCTTCTCTATCATAATCTTCTCATTCCTCTCTCTCACACACACAATGTCTTCCAACAAGAAAGGAATCATGAGAACGATACTACTCTCATCAAATGGTGGTTGCGGCTGCGGTAAACAGAAACCCTCTGAGGTTCACCAACCCGCCCCAAAACCTAAGATCTCCGTGTATCAAACCACAAACCCTAGCACTTCCTCCACCACTTCCGGCGACCCCGCTGACGACGAGGACTTCACCTCCACCACCATCTCCGACACCGACACTCATCATCAAGACTACAGCAATAATAACAAGGGCATTATTGCGAAGAATAATAATGTAAGTAGTTCATTCACGAAACCTAACCCTAAAATCGTTGATAGCATAGCGGTTGAGAAGGAATCCACCGATCCTTATAGGGATTTCAGGTATTCAATGCTTCAAATGATCCTTCAAAAAGAGATCTTCTCCGAATCGGGTCTTCAAGAGCTTCTACAATGCTTTCTGGAGCTGAATTCGCCATGTCAGCACCAAATCATTGTTCAAGCATTCATGGAGATCTGTGAAGAGACCTTCCCTAAGAAGTTCTGTGATGGTGAACCCTCTTCCAGAAAGTAGTTAGCTAGCTTCATTATTGGGTGAATGACGATGATTGATAGGTCAGCCATGGCCATGTGACTGCATTGAATTGCAGCACGTGGGAAGATGCTCTGTTTGTGTTGTGCATGGAAAAGTCATCGTCACAACTTGCAATGCAAATCATTCGTTTTCAATTAATTCCCCATTCATTGATCTTTCTATTATGTACCTTTTGGGGTTGAAATTTAATTTATTCACATTATTTTCGGGATATAGCCTTTCAATTTGGCTGTAAATTTTGACTAAGAGAACTAGACCTTTCTTAATTGTTGCTAACTTTATTATTATATTAATACAGCTAGTAAATTAGTCATTCGTATAGAATATATACTATGCATCCATAATGAATTAAATAAATATATAGTAACTAATTTGTTTATTTGTTGGTGTATCATGTGTCCTAGTTGTAGCTTAGCTTGCATGGAGTTAAATAATAACCAAATATATCTTGATTGTTTCTATCTATTTAATTTAAGTTTGGAAATATGCAAATTCAAGTATCTTTATATGAATATAATTGAATGAAATGAAATTTTATTGAGTATGAATCTCTCTTTAATTATTCATTAAAAGGGTTATGAATCAATAGATTTTGTCACTTATTTATTGAGCAATCATGTATGTTAGTTTGAAGGAGGTTAGTTAAGATAAATAATATCATCAGCTAGATTTCCTTTTCCCATTGTATGGCGAAATTTCTATATATTTGTAGAGAGATGAGTTTTTTTTTTTTTAGTCTTTTACATAACACACACATACACACTCACACAACCATTATTACTATGGTATCTATAACTTCCTAAGCCTATTATCAAGATTCGAATTCTTGTGCAGCTTCTTGTGAGACAACAGATTCTGTCCTTGATTCCAAGCCTCAACTTCGAGATTAGTTTAATTATGTTGTAAACTATTAAGGAAATTTGGGATTGTGGAGCCTAGATAGTAGATATGTATTGACTCTTGGGCTTTTGGTTTTTTCTTTTTTGTGTTTTTACCTGGTCTTTTGAGTTTGACTTGCAGCTACAATTTATTTATTTATTTTTAGTATGCTCAGAGAAGCAAATAAATAATATATTTCACCCTTTCGAATGTATGAATAAGGGGGCAGGCGGGCAGCATTTATTTTATTGTTATTTTTTCCTAGATATTATTTTTGGTATCTGTGGAATAAATCAGAGTAGTATTTCTTTCTTTTAATTTTCGCTATGTGGGCCTAATATGGCTTATACAAGGAATGCTCATATTTTCGTACCCATAAAAATTCGCTATAAAAAAAAACAATGCTAAAGGCTGAGTAGTAAATAAACTTATGAAAGTACATACCATCTCATTCTCATACATATGTTGTTTCGGAAGACAAGAATATCTGGAATTGGGTACTTTGGATTGCTTATAGAAGTAGAAAAGGCTAAAGAAAGTTCCAAGAAGCTAAGGTGCATGCATGTGTTGGTCCCCCCAAATATATATATATCCATGTTGGTGTAAGTATGTAACATTCCTGACTCAAGAGGCTGTTAACATGTGCAAATCAATGCAAAAAGCGGTCGTGTGATAATAACATTCAATTTGGCTTTGTGACTTTGTCCTTTTCGAGTTTTTGGAACTGACCTTTTTAATAAGCATCTGCTAATCATTCGTAATTTTGGACTTCTACTTTCAATCTCGGGTGAAATTTAATTAGGTGTAATCAATAAAGCTATCAAAAGTTAAATAAATAAATCAATAGAAGACTATCTCGATAATTTCACAAAAACGCACGGGCCGAACGGGGCTTGGTTTATAAATAGGACCTAATATTTCTATTTGAGCTGAATAATTCTCAATAGATCCAACCCACTCTTTTGGGTCTTCAAAATGCGAGCCCAATATAGACATACGCCTATTTCGAAGGACTCAATCCCCTGTCCAAAACAAAAAAGAATTGAGTCATGCTCTCCCTATTGAATTTGGGATAACAAATGAGAACTTTTCATGAAAAAAAAAAAGTTGAGAACTTTTCAATCGGACCAGAACCAATCATAGTTTAACCTTGCTTTCGTACCTGTTCAGAGAGGATACCTGAAATCTAGATAGTATGGGCTTAAAGGTGAGATTCAAACTCCTTTTATGAGTGAAGGCTCTAACTTGTTCACTAGAGGGGTGAAGCTATTTGAGATCCTCAAGTGGATGATAGTGGGATACTTGAAGGAATTTTAATACTTAAATTAGCAAGAATTTTAAATAAATTTAAGTGAATCAAACTTAAGAAATATTTAAATTTAGTGGAGTATTTACCGAAAGAAGTGATGACTTAGTTATCAGTTATCACTCCTAAATTTTTTCACTAGCAATAGTCGGTCATTTTTTCTTTAATATTAAAAAAATTATCCCACGGTAAGATAGTGGTTGAGTTGTTTGATGGTATCTAAAATAGTGGATGGTAAGATCTTTCTTGCCATGCAAGTCGGGTCAGGTGCAGGGTCCTGGCACCCTTGCCCCAAGTAAGTCGGATATCTTAAACCATACAGTTTTTGGACTAGATTTCTTTGAATCTGGACAACTTTAAAGCCCACTAAGGATGGACCAACCCTTTTGGACTATGATCTGGTTACTGGATCATCATACAAACAATACTTTTTTTTTCTTCTAATTTTTTTAAAAAAGCATTCTCCTTGGTATCACAGCTTCCAATTCAGCTATGCTTTGGTACTTATTGATACCAACTGATTGATGAGGAAGCAGGTACAGTGACCATGGAGGTTTGGTGAAGAAGTAATTGAAGAAGTAGCTAGAAGCCTAGAACACTTATTGAGGAGTTTATTGCGAGGCTAGGTTATTTCTTGTAGTGATCTGTTCTCTAGATTGGGTTGTAGTCCAGCCCAAAACTGTGACAAAAAAAAAATGGCATTCTCAACTGGAACTATTGAACTAAGTCTTTCAACAGAAAATTTGTTCATAGACAAGGCTTGAATTAAACACTTTATTTAATGAAAATTAATTACGTTTCATTTGAGCTAATCATGTTGGTGCTTCAGTATTTTATATTTTTTACTTGGAACAGATTAAAATAAATAAAAATCCCCTTGTTATTTAATTAGGAGTATATTTCCAGTTCTCTTATTGTAATTTTTTTTTCTTCTTGAAAATTTGAATGGTGAACCAAGCAACCAGGCCAGACTGCATTCTCTACCTCGTTATCAGTAAGTGGTTAGAAGAGTTTGATTAAACTGTCCAAAAAAAAAAAAAATCCGAAGGGAAGAGAAGAGTTTTAAGTCATGGTAGACTACTTTATGATTATTTCAGATCCTGTATGCAAAAGGGTTTGATGGCGGCTGATTATTCAAGCTCTTTGTTGGTCATACTTTGACAAAACAATACTGTTGCTACTAATTATATAATCCCAAGTCAAAGTGATAACATACATGATACATTGAATATTGAGACCTTCGAATTAATCCACGTGAAACTTTCGCATAAAGAATCTTCTTGCACATTATGATTGCTTAATAATACGCGTGGCTGTGGATATATATGCCAAGCTGCCCCCACCATTCTACTTTCTCCTCGTTAGAGTAACACAATTGCGTTATGAAAATTAGTTTTAGATATATTATAAATTTATAATGCTAATTTCATTTTTAACAAAGTTAATATGTTGATAGGCACGAACAAGTTAATGCTCGACCAAATAATACTTGTTTCTAAACCAACAGAATTTGATATATAATTTTGTAAGGGAAAAAATGGAAAAATAAATGAAGGAATCTCGATTGGAAAACAGTGAAGAAACCTTTATATGCAAGCCCACAGTTTTCAGGTCGCAACTAGTTTTATAGGGGTGGTATGGACTGTATCCACTGCACACTACACACTCGGATTTTAAGTGCTAAAAGACAATCTTGCATGTCACATCATCTTCCACACACACTCCTATTCCCTTAGCTTTATCTATTATATGCTGTTTATAGCATTATTTTGCGTATATAATCAACTTTATCCCTAAATTGTCAATTAGTGCTTCTTTGATTGTCTAAATTCGCCGCATCTCTAGTCTCCTAATCCTTTGATATCTCTTCGTCACGAAGAAAACAATTGAATAATAGTAATCATGAACGCCTTTCAGATTCCAGTTAATTTGTCAATATAATAATTTACAGGGAGACATCATTTTACGAAACAAATAAAACAATCAATGGAATATATTTTTTATTTATATATAAATAAATAAATAACAATGTTCATTTTGTTTGAATTATGAACAAGGCATTTCCAAGCCGAACAAGACGCCGGCGTGCTTCTGGGGCCCATCATTGACGAAATAAATATCACGCATCCTCTGAAACGCGTGCCACGTCAGCAAGCTATCAGAGCCGGCCTGGTGGCACTTACCGACGGCCCGATCCACATTCAAGGTTCGGGCGACCCGATCCAAACCGCCATAGAGGGCCTTACAGTACCTCATCATGTGTTTCACATCGTAAACGTTATCACCGAAGAAAACCCTCAGAACCCGCAAGAACTCTTCCAACCCGTTTGGTAACGCCCTTCGGGTCAAGATCTTAACCAAGTACCCGAAATCGTAAGCGCTGTGGAACGTTACCCAGCTCACGGCGTCGTTGCACACCATCCCCGACGACATCATCAGCTCCGCGAACCGCCTTGACTCCACACCGTCTTCGGCGTTGCGCCGGAAATCGATGCCCTGGCAGCGGAGCAGCTCGATCGAGTCAGGGGCGTGTGCGTCACGCGCCAGATCAAAGTCGCTGAAGTTGAACTCCCAGATATAGCGGTTACCGGTGCCGAGATCCGGTAGGTTGCCGTTCTCGTCGGATAGAGTGAGTCCAACTTGGATGAGGTTGAGTGCGTCGACGTTGGACTTGAGGAGGAGGTAGTGATCGGAGGGGCTGAGGCGTCGCCCGAGGTAAGGGTTGGACGGATCTGTAGGCTGCGGACGGAAGATTACTCCGGGGAACTCCGTGTCCATGGAAATGAAGGGGTAGTTATCGATGACTTCTCTGATGAGTTCAAATTCGGATTCCAAATTGGAGGCCCACACCTCACGGATGACGATGGGCTTGGGTTTCGTTTCATCTTCAATGGCCACACCCATGCTTTCTAATCAGAAGGTTGCGTTTTCCTTTTTTTCTTTATCTTTATTTTTGGTTGGGGCTGAAAAATTGGAAGTTGTCAATGTGTTATGGTTGTGGTTTAGGGTGAGGGGGTGAGAGGTGTGGTTTTATATGAGAAAAGTGGGATAGAGGAGCGAGGATGTTGCTTGGAAAGTGAGGAAACGTCAAACACTCAAACGTGATGCGTGAGAGTGGTGATGTGAGAGAGAGAGTGGTTATTGGTTAGTGTCATGTGAGTGTGTGTGGGTGTGTATTTGTGCGTGAATCGGTGCGTGGAGTGGGGTTGTTTCTTTCTTCTTTTTAGTGGTGGGTGTTAATGTTTTATACAAAACAAAAGCAAGTGTATTATTATCCTAATTTTTATTTTTATGTAACTTAAGTATGAGGAGTGTCAAGTTGTCTACGTTCAACGCGTCCAGAAGAAGGAGAAGGAGAAAGAGAATTAGAGAAACTTTGACCGCCAAGGGTGTAAACTAATCTAATACGGATGCTGAGTCAGTCAATGAATTGTTGCTCAGACTTGGTCTATATTTGGGTCCTCATCTTCCTTTTATAACA
Organism: Arachis ipaensis; assembly: GCF_059453495.1. NCBI lineage: Eukaryota > Viridiplantae > Streptophyta > Magnoliopsida > Fabales > Fabaceae > Arachis > Arachis ipaensis. The sequence goes on along the minus strand of NC_142443.1, from coordinate 6,584,508 downwards.
AAAAAGAAAAAAGAAACATATTGTGCTACTGTTGTTGTGTTTTCATTATTTTGGTCAACACTTACGCATTCAGTGTAAGTTGACCAGAAACTTTAATGACTTGCGCCTTCCTTCTATTTATTTTCCAACAAATTAAGCAATTTTGTTATTTGTTACTAATATTCATTATTCAACATGTACCTACTGCCTATCAATATCATATCAGTTTCGCTGTTGTCTATTCTAACATGTAATTAGGAATATATATGGTTTAGTTAATTCAAAAATTTAATTTATTTTTTGGTTAATTAAAAATTTAATTTTAATTAATTAATTAAATTAATTTTATATGATAAAATTACTTATTAATTGGTTATAAAATTTAAAAATTAACTTTTAACTAGTTATAAAAATAAAAACCAATTTTAAAAAATAACTGATTTTTGAATAGAAAAATTAGTTTTTGGAAAAACAAAATCAGTTTTTGGACAAAAAATCAATTTTTGGACTAAAAAATTGGTTTTCTAAAAAAAACCATTTTTTAAAAATTGAATTTTTAATCTTAAAATTGAAATTAAAATCTTTTAAAATTTTATTTTAGTTTTGGTTAACTGATTAAAAATCAATTTTTTTAAATTTGGTTTTGATTAATCAATTTTTAAAAATGTAGAATATAATTTTTAAAATTGTTTTGTTAAATTAGTTAAATAAAATATGGTTATAATTTTTTAATCGGTTAATTACATTTTGGTATTTTAATGTACACCCCTACCTATAATTTAACATAAATATAAATGCCTACTTTTTACTTTTAAAGGAATTTAATTTTTCTAATGTCAAAAAAATTATTCAAACATTCAATCATATATTACTATATTATAAAGAAATATTTGTCAATGAATTACTTAAATAATTATCTAAATAAACAATTTTGATTAGATAAAATTAGTACATCAATTGATTTTACAAATAGGTGTATTTTTCATTTTTTAGATTTATAAAATAAAATATGGAATAAATTTTTCAATAAACATAAAAAATTAAAAAATATACTTATGTTTTTTTTTTTTTTCAAAAGTAGATTATTGTATTTTTTTAAAATAAAAGAAAAATTAGTCTCAATTAAGGCAATAGTATTCAAAATAAGAATTGGGTTCTCCCACTTGCAACTGCAATAAATAATTAGAATAAATTGAAAAAGGAGAAAGTGGATTTCATGGAATGAAAGAGAAAATAGATTTTAAATGTGGAATTGCTTATTAATGTTTGGATATTTTTAGTGATTTTTATATGTTTTTTTAATAGTTTTTTTTAGGTTTAAATCAAAATTCTTATGTTTTTAGTGAAGTTTTTATGACTAGTCATGTATTTGGAATTGTTTTAGAATGATTGTATTTTTAAGAATTTCAAGTCCAGCGTAAGTCAATCAAGTTCAGCGCCCAACTTCAAGCATCCAAGTCCAACGTCAGGAACTGACGCCCAAACCTCCAAGCCCAGCACCTTCGATGGTGCTCAAGGGCTAGCTCCCTACTTCCATTATTCAAACCCGGCATCCAACGAATGAAGGCCACAACATGGGCGCCCAGCGCCAACTCCCGGAACCCAGCTTCAAGTGATTTTTCACATTCAGTGGCCCACAAATGCATTCAAGTTAGGCGCCAATCATCCAAGTCCAGCGCCAAGTCTAATATCTTTTCTCGGGAAGCTCCAATTCAACTCAAAGATTCAAGATTTGAATGATTAGTTAGCATTAACTTCTTCTTTCGCTTGTTAAAATTTAGTTTTAGATTATATTTGAATTATTTTTTTATCTGTCTTATTCTTAAAAAGATAAGATTAGATTTAGTTTTTGAATTTGAATTCTAGGTTAGAAGTAAAATATAAATAAGTGAATGTATAGTTCACAAAGAAGACATCGAAGGATAACTATATCCATCCAGCTTCTCATTAATTTTAAGGTTGTTTTCTTTATCATGAGCAATTAAACCTCTCTTGTTAAGTAGTAGGAGCACTATTAATTTTATAGATTGGTAATGTAAGTATTTTTTTTTTTTATTAATGCAGTAACACTTTTTCTAAAATTGAGTCTCGTTCTTCATCTTTAATGATTAGAAGTATTGTAAAATATTTAAATTTTGTTTTGGATTCTGTTATTACTTTAAAAAATTTAATATTGGAATTAACTTGAAACTCTTTCTCATAATTTTCAACTTGGCTAGGAATATTATTTTGAAAATTGTGCGGATTTAAATTGAAATCGTGCTTAATCTTTTTTTTCTTAATTAATTGACTAAGGAATTGGATATTAAATAAGTTAAAGAGAAATTAAATTATCAAGTAATTGAAATTTTGTTATATATGATTTGCCATGAAAGTGTTTTTGTACGAGTCAAAATAAGAAAACATAAGTATTACTTTTTTTAAAAGTTAAACATCTCCAAAATCTTTAATATCTCATTAATTAATTACTTCCTTAAATTCATAAGCATTCTATCATTCAGAATCAAACACTCTCCTTCATTGTTCCTTATTATTTCAAGATTCTACTTCAAGATTTACATCTTGTTAAGATTTGATTGATCTAATTAGAATGTTTAATTATAAGTTGCTTGATTCAATCTTTTAATCTTTCATGGAAATAATATCTACTCATCGTGGTATTACTTGGAGCGATTTGATGCACAATATTCGAGTGTATCAAATTTTTTAGCTCATCACTCAGTCTATGACACTCTACCATGCGCCCTATTGACCATCTCCTGCCACCAAGCTTCAAAATTTGAAAACTCATTTTGTACAATCGAGTTATCAATGGGGGCATATCTCTAGATTTCAGGAGCTGGGACACACCACCTCAAATAATGCATGACCGATTCATTCTCTTCTCTACAGCGAGGACAAAGCGCATGGGTTGATGGAAACTAATGGTTGAGGATATCTATCACATGTAATTTTTCGTCAATAGCTCTCCATATGAATATCTTCTCTTTCGATGAGATTTTGAGTCTTCAAAATCATTTGCATATGACTAGATTTTTCATGACAGAGGAAAGTTGTTCAACAGGAACGTGGAAAAAGCTATAGGCAACTCAATACCCATATGTAACTTCATACTATTTGAGGTTATTCTATGATCATTGGATTCTATCTCTGCCTTCTTCATTCACCTAGATGGAAAGGATGTAGTCTGCAATTTTCGGTGGAAATAGATTATTGATCATCTCAAAATTTCATCTTCTATCCACTATAAGTAAGTCCCTCACTCAATAAACTCATGTGCCTGGATTGTTGTTGAATATAATCTGAAATGGATGAGGGCGGAAAGAGCCAAGAATCTTGTCAAAATCAAATGTTCTCTCTACTCCTAGCACTTTATCTCAAACCCTTTTATGATATCTTCCCGTCCTCCAAAATAATTTGTCAATTCCAGGATAGGTGGACTCCTTTATCAATGTGCAATGGGTTGGTATATTTACCTTTAAGCATTTGTGCAAGAAGTGAATTGAAATTTGTTGTTATACGCAAGAATTATTTTTCAAGTAATGCCAAATTTCATGCTTTGAGGTCCTTGAAGCTTAATCTACCCTTGTAGTTTAGGCTTCATCATGTAATCCCAACTTATTCGCACCATTCTCCGTTTCGAATCTCTTTAACCCCACCAAAATTGCCTTGGAATACCATGTATGTCTTCCAATAATAAATCAGGAATAGGATATGATGTACATAGGTATTACTTTTCCTACTATTTTGATAAGCACGTGCTTGCCTCTTGATGATAATAAGTTCCTCTTCCAAGCCTAGACCTTTTTTTAGCCTTATCCTTTATGGCATTGAACGTATTCTTCTTAGACCTTTGAACAATAGAAGGGAGTCTCGTGTACTTATTTTGAGCTCCAACATGTCCAATATTTAGAAGCTCTACCAAATGATGTCTAAGATCATGGGGGTATTGTTACTAGAACAACTGTTGATTTATCTAAGTTCACCTTCTGGCCACTTGTCACCTCGTAGTCATATAGAAGATTTAGAATATTAGAGCATAAAATTTTGCTTCTATTTGGACTGCGAGAATGATTATGCAGGAGACAATTTTATTTTGTTTCATAAATCGTGAAACAGAATCAGAGCAGGGAAGAAGAAGATGACACAGCTATGTATCCTACTTCAGCTGCCTTGTGCAATGCAACCTACATCCAGTCTTCACCACAGTTTAATTATCTTTTCAAGTATTACATACACCAAATATTCTACCTTATCCTATCAGGGACAAATCAAGTTTTATCATAAACTTGACTTGGCTAAGTAACTTTCTAGACTCTCAACATACTAAGTGTTCACCCAATTTAACAAGGGATACCTCTTAGGTACACATGATACAAAACAGAAATACAATCAAAAGAAATAAGACATAAACCTTGGTTTTTCTTTCCAAGTTGTTCTCTTTGTCTTTTCTCTCAATGGCTCTTTCTCAATGCCTCACTTATATGCATTTTATCGCTGAATGAAAACAAAAAAAGATACAATATACAAACATAATAATTAATAATAAACCATGAAGAAAATGATGTTGAACAGCTCAAACTCTATACGCTTAACCCAGTTTTTGAACTCTCAAATGTAGCTATTCATCTTGGCGGAATGCTCCTTTTTGTGTAGGTGTAATGCTTCCAAGACTTTAAGTTTTGATTTGTGAGGTTTCTCTCAATTCTAATTTCGGATTCTCTCACTTTGCCTTTCAAACTGAAGTGATTTTTCTTTATGTATGGAGTCCTTTAGCCACGGCTAGGATTTGCTTTCCTAAGTCAACTTCTTGAATCTTGAACTAGCTTAAGTCTTCCTTTTCTTTTCTTCATTCAGGCCAGAAAATCAGGAATTTAGAATTAGAGTTGGTCACAACAGTGGAGAGATGAGTAGCAGCAACTTGCTTCCTTAATGAGTTTGCCAAATCTAAATTCTTAATCTTGTGCTTTGACCCCAAAATTCATTATTAGCCATTGATTTACAGCAGAGTAAAATAGCTACCGCTTTCTTCATATTGTTGGAAATAATTGTGCAAAGAGAAAAAAAAATCAGTAAGTAATTGACTTGCATGTTAATAGAAACTTCATACCTTTATCTTTTGATTTTGCTTAACTCGTTTATGTTGATTTTGATTTGACATAGCCTTCTTAATTAGTTTTTCTTTCTTCTATTTTGGCTCTTGATAAGAGAAAATGAACTTCCTTTTTTTCTTTGTGTATTACCCAAACTGACTAAGACTAGAACCTTGATATAAGTAGTTATGGCTCAGATAGTTGGTTTCTTTTGTTTAAACTGCTCAATGATATTTGAGCTTGCAACACTATCTAAGCCATCAAAATATTTGTGGACTTTCAACCCAACTAAAATCATGTTTGTCATCACAAAAAATGTTATTAAAATTTACTAAACTCAACAAGTGTCACTGCTGGTGTTGTATTCATCAAGAGCTAATTCTTTTCCAGCATCATTGCCTTCAAATTACTCTGTTGCCCCTTCTATTGGATATCACCTATGATTATAGTACTTTCATTACCTCCCTCTTTTTTCAGTGTCCTCATCCGTCTCTTCCACCATGTTCCCCTTATCACCTCTCTTACCCATTTGTTTTTCTTTGAAACTATGATCAGAGAGTCCCTCTATTAAGGATAGAGAGTAATAGTGTACAATAGCAGTGTGTAAAATTGCATTGTTGTCTTTCTTGATTAGTTACTAGTGTCTTTCTTGATAAGTCTTGAGTTTCAATAGTCACTAGCCATGTATATATATATATATATAGCAAACTTGGCTTAGCAAGTGTGTAATTTTGAAATCAAATGATGCTTGATTGCTCTCATTACAAGTCTTTGTCTCTATTTTAATTTTTCTTTTCCTTTCAAACCTATCACTGCTCTTTCTCATAGAGCTGAGCTTACTGTTCTTTCTTACCTTCTCTGAATCTTTTATGCTATCAGAGCCTATTGCTTAGTTTCAGCTCCACAATGGAAATCATCCTTTCTAATTCAACAAAGAAGACCTTCTCCCCAATTGCTGAAAAACTAAATGAAGATAACTGTGTGGCAGGATGGATCATGTGGTATGAAACTGCTATCATAGGTTTGATCAGTCTTTCAACCCTAATTCTGGAAACCCTAACTCATCTTCTCAGCCTCTCTACCTTAATGCTCAACCTCCACTACCCCTTTCAAGTTTCCATCAACCAACTACATATCTCACAGGCTCTTCCTCCTCCATAAGTGATGTTGCCTGACTTGTAGATTTTGGTGCGAGCCATCACTTGACCCCCGATCCATCCAATTTGCTAACTTCCACTGCGAGCAACAATGACTCCGATCAAGTGTATGTAGGTATGGGTCAGGTATTGCCATTCAAAACTATGGTTCTTCAATTTTGCATGATCCATATGCTAATGTTACTTTTTTATTACAAAATTTACTCCATGTACCCCAAATTTCCCAAAATCTGCTTAGCGTTTCTAGGTTTGCAGCTGATAATGGTGTCTTTTTTTAATTCTGGCCTGATTTTTGCCTTATTCGTGATCAGGCTACCAGGGAGTTTTTCCTACAGGGCATAGCTAGGAATGGGATCTATTCCTTTCACAATCTTAGAGTTCCTAGGCATGCTTCTGAGAAATCTACTTTATCTTACAACTCTACATATTCTCATAAACTTTTTAGTAATAATCATCCTTCTATTTCAATACAATGTAATTCAGATAGGATTAGCAATCAAAAAACTAATCTTCCTAATTTTTGTGCTTTTAACAGTTCCTGTAATCAGAATAGTAATAATACAATCTTGTGGCATAAAAGACTTGGCCACTGTGCAATCAAAACAGTTCATATAGTAATGAATCAGTGTTCTATTCCTATCTCTAATTCTGGATCATCTTTATAATATATGTATGAAATTTGTCCATTGGCTAAAATGCATAAACTTCATTTTAACGAAACTCTAACTACATATCATCAACCATTAGAATGTATTTTTGCTGATCTTTGGGGACCTGCCCCGGTTAATTCTATAAATGGATTTAGATACTATGCATGCTTTGTTGATGGTTTTTCTAAATTTACAATTACCTTCTTGCTTGAAAATAAATCTTAATCTTTACTAGCTTTTCAAAACTATAAAAGACTTATGGAAAAACAGACAGGACACCAGATTAAGGCTTTACAAACTGATAAAGGAGGTGGATTTCTATCTACAACATTTGTTGATTTTTTTAACACTCAGGGCATTCACCATAGACAGTCGTGTCCCTACACACATCACCAACAAGAAAGTGTGGAAAAGAAACACAAACATATCACAAAAATAGGACTGTCCCTTTTTACTTCTGCATCTCTTCCCTTCCAATTTTGGGAAGATGCATTTGTTACCTTTGTCTATATCATAAATAGATAATAATAAGAGTCCTTATGAAATTTTATTCCATCAAAAACCAGATTTTGCCTTCTTTAAAGTTTTTAGATGTGCTTACTTTCCTTATTTAAGACCTTATAATAAACAAATTTAATTATAAGTCTGACTTATGCCTCTTTCTTGGATATGATTCTACCCACAAAGGTTACAAATGTATGAATAAGAATGGTAAGATATATCTTGCAAGACATGTAACTTTTATTGATAATTTGTTTCCTTATCAATCTATGTTTTGTGATTCCTCAATCCAATCTGCTATGGAGACTGTTGCAGATACTGCAGAATTGACAAAATTTGTAATTGATCATCCTTCATCACTTCCACTCTCTACACAGCAACCTTGTTCCCCAACTTCTCCTCTTCCATTGGCATCACCTGATCCTTCCACTACTCTTGCTCAACCTGCCTCTCGACCCTTACCAACTCAAACTCCATGACACCATCCCACACCCATTTTTATCACTGACCCTGAGACAAATTTACCTCCCATTACACCTTTAAATACTCATTCTATGATTACCAGATCAAAGACAGGCATCCGTAAACCTAAGGCATTTGTCACACAAACCACTGACCTTATACACTATACCCCAACTATTGTCAATCAAGCCATTAACTGTCCACATTGAAAACAGGCAATAGATGCAGAGATACAAGCATTACAGCGATGTCGGACCTGGATTCTAACTGAACCACCACAAAACTCAACCATTATAGGAAGCAAATGGGTCTTTGCTATAAAAAAGAATCAAAATGGTGAGATACTTAGGTATAAAGCAAGGTTGGTAGGTAAAGATTTTCATTAAAAGGAGGGGATAGACTACGAGCAAATCTATTCCCCAGTTATTAGACCAACCACAGTGAGAGTTATTCTAACTATTGCAATTTTCTTAGGTTGGCCATTAAGACAATTTGACTTTGATAATACTTTTTTGAATGGCAGATTGAAAGAGAATGTCTTTATGGCCCAACCACAAGGATATGTTAGTACCAATAGTCATTTAGTTTGCAAACTAAATAAAGCAATCTATGGCTTGAAACAAGCTCTTAGAGCTTGGTTCAAGACATTAGAAGATACCTTGTTCCAATTTGGTTTTATGAATACAAAATCACACATTTCATTGTTCATCAAACATAATCAGTCTCATATAATCTATTTATATATGTGGATGACATTATTGTAACGGACAATAATTCAAAAGAAATTGAACTATTAATATCTCAATTGAATAGAATTTTTTTGCTGAAAGATCTTGGCAGGTTTAACTACTTCTTAGGCTTAGAGGCAACTTATCTCCCTCATGGTGACATGATGCTCTCTCAGGCTAGATACACAAGGGAGTTGCTTCTAAAGGCGGGAATGCATAATTCTAAATCATTACCTACATCAATGGCTACAGATGTCAAACTCTTCTCCAATGATTCAGAACCGTTTGAAAATCTAACACAATATAGGTCTATAGTGGGTGCACTGCAGTATCTCACTATGACAAGGCCTGATATCACATTTGCTGTTAACCGTGTATCCCAATTTGTGCATGGTCCAACTTTGCTTCATTGAAAAAGTGTAAAAAAGATCCTCAGATACTTGCAAGGTACGTTGGATCATGGGATTGTGTTCACAAAAGCCGCTGATTTTCGAATTTTCTCTTCTGCAGATGCATATTGGGGAGGGGATTTAGAGGATAGAAAGTCTATCTCTGGATTCTATGTATATCTTGGGAACAACCTTATATTTTGGAAGAGTAACAAACAAACTAAAGTGAGTAGAAGTAGCATGGAGGCAGAATACAGGGCTATGTGTGCAACTCAAAAAGAAATTATGTCCTTACAGCAGCTTCTACAAGAGCTTCGGATACCTCAAACCGTGGTGCCTACTATCTACTGTGATAATCAGAGTGTGTGTCTTCTTGCGGCAAAACTTATACTTCATAGCAGACGTAAGCATTTGGAACTAGATCTGCATTTTCTAAGGGACCTAATTAACCATAAATCTCTTTATATTGTGCATATTCCCTCTTTTGACAAGATTGCATATTGCTTAACAAAATCACTGTTACAACACTTATTTAATAGGTATAAGCGCAAACTGAGAGTATTTCAGAATTCATACCTCAGTTTGAGGGGGGATATTAAGGTTAGAGAGTAATAGTGTACAATAGCAGTGTGCAAAATTACATTGCTATCTTTCTTGATTAGTTACTAGTGTCTTTCTTTATAAGTATTGAGTTTAAATAGTCACTAGCCATGTATATATATATATAGCAAACTTGACTTAGTAAGTGTGTAATTCTATGAGAATTCTTGCTCTACTGATTTACCATGTTTCCTTTTGTCTTTTTCTTTTTTCCAATTTCCACCCTTATTCCCACTTGATCAACACGAACCGAATCTCCTATTTTATCTTCCTTTAGTCGTTCCTCTTTCAAATCTTCCATGAATTGTTGACATTTTATGATCATGCCTAATCTTTACACAATAACTGTAGATTGTTCTCATTCCTTCATAACATAAAACCACCACGGTTTATATCCACCTCCACTCGAGCTTTGATGATCCTTGATTCTCTGCCTTTCACATCAAAGAGCCCAATTATGAACCTTTCTCTTTATGTCCCTTTCTCCAATCAAATCAACTTTTTTTATCTTCATCACTTTCTATCGTTGAAACTCTACGTAATTCTCCTTATATCTGCAATGTAATGATGAGTTGAGATTACTGATAATGATCACAATGTTGAGTGAAAAGATTTGAGCAAGTAACGTTGACTTAGAGCAAAAATTCTGTTAATTAGTTTAAAATTTTGGTAGAGCAAATTTGACCTATAAAAGGCATAAAAAAATATTTATGTTGAAAAAGAAATGATGGTATTTATATTTTATAAACAATTTAAAAAAATTGGAAATTACACTCTAATAGACAAATATGAGAATAAAGGAGTAGTTCAAATTTAAACCTATAAACAATATGACAACAATCTCATTCAATATAATATCGCACTAACACATTTATTTTATGGAAAAGTATGAGGAACCAATGTTCTTATTATACAATGCATACAATGGGGTTTAATTGAAATTAAAATTAAATTATGGGTAATGGGGGGTTTAATTGAAATTAAAATTGAATTATGGTTACAATTATTAATTATGAAGATTTGCTAATTTGAATTTTTAAAAATATTAGGATTCAGTTAAACGAAAACATAAACCACGATCATCTCTCTATGAACGGCAGGGACAGAACCAAGAACGCAAACCCTCTCGCCGACGGTGGTATCTCATCATCTCCCTGGCTCGTGTGTTATCACCGGAAGTCACTCCCGGAGATGTCGAGGTCAGCACCAGTGAACGCCCAGAAGCGCATTCCGAGCGTCTGGCTCCTTCTGGCCGCACCGCATCAAGTCCTCTCTTCTCTTTTTTTCCCTCTTTCTCCATTTCTTCTCAATCCCCTGTACGCTACTCCTAGTCTCTGTGCAAAGCCCAACTCTGGCGATAAACCCCAGAGCAACCCAGCAGCGGCTGAGCTCTGTGCCGCTGCAACACCGCCTCTGCTACCCCTCTCTTTTCATTCTTCCCCTTTCACCAATGCAGGTTCCATACTTCCTCCTTCCCGTGTTCTTTCGTTTATTTATTTTAACTAATTTTTAATTCTGCTTTTAGTGTTTAGATTAGACTTAGATTAATGGATTGATACTTTTTAGATTCTAAAATGTTTGATGGCTGATTTTTCTAGATTGATTGTTGCTTAAATTGAGTGTAAAATCCCTATTTACATATTTTGCACACCATATACTCGATGAAATGTCTGAGTGAAACTTTTTATTTAATTCCTACGTTTGGCTAGTTTTTGTTTTAAATTTTGTTATCTTTAGGCATTCCGTCGTAGCCGGCTTGCGTCTTCCTTGCAACGTCGGCATTCGCAAGTTAGAGGAATTACAAGTGGAGTCAGGCTTGAGATGTCCATCACGCCTCGGAAGAGCATAAATGGAGTTGAATTTCATTCAACCACTATGTGGTGTTCCATTGGCCGTCAGTAATGGAAATTCATCAAATTCACATAACAATGATCCCATCCATTGGGTAGAAGAGGGTGAGGAATCCAACAAGGTAAGCAATTTACGTGGAGGCATGCATAGCGGATGGTTATTTGCTTATGATTTTTATTCATTCCACTTAGTGAAAGTAGGGGGCTCTTTTTTATGTTAAATGCTTCAGTAGATGCAACAGAAGCACTCCACATGCAACCACTTCTATGGTTTTATTAAATTCTTTTTATGATTATATGGATGAAGAATTCGCATGTGATAATTCAATGTCATGTATATTTGATATGTGCAGAATTTGCGTGTGATAATGATTTCAAAGCTCCACTGGAACCGTATAAGTGAAGTATATAATATAAAATCTAGCTAATGGAGATGTGGTTATTTAGACTCTTTATGAAAATAATTGTTAAATATTCAGGAGATATGAATTCATGGTTGAATAAATATTTATCCTGCATATTTAGATTAACTATATTTATATGATGAATAAACTAGATAGAGAACAAATTAAATGTCGCTCCGGTATATGATTAAATTGATCCGACCTTGCACGATTATTTAGTATATTACTATGCAAGTAGTTAATTGTTGTTATCTTTTTGTGTTGTTTAGCAGGTGGTTCCTCTGGAGGCCTCTCAAAATATAGAATTTGGTGCTCCGGTTTGCCGGCATGAGCGCCAACAAGCTGGTAGTTGCATGTCTTTGTTAAGCTCATTTGGCAGCAGTTAGAATCTGTTGGAAATGGTTTCGAGTACCTTTAATATTTTTCTCCATGGATATAGGATTTCAATAGTTATTCATTTGTCAGCAATTGTAGATGAAGATGATATTTTTCAAAGACGCAAATGCCAAGTGTGATGCTTTTGTTGTTAGCAACGGGTGGCTTTATTCTCTAAAGATATAGGTATCCGGTGTGTTCGTAATTGTTGCAAGAAACTAGAATTGATTAATTTCAATGAACCAATTTAATCTAGATAAGTTCCGATACTTTGTTGTATAAGGAGCTTGATTAATTTCATTCGGTGTGCAGCTAGTCGCTTTAGATAGTAGTTACATGTTTATCTTTACTTAGATGTGTTGGATGTTCATTTATGTATGAAATCGGATGTTTACTGTAGCTGTATACGTGGATGGTTATTTTTGGGTATTCAATCCTTGTAAACTGTAGCCGGTACTCAAAACAAATCATAGTATATTAGTTCAAGAACAGTGATAATGAAATCAACACTTATCAGATTCAAGTAATGTCAGCTTGAAATACAAAAGAGATATCCCTGTACTAAGAAATATTATACTGGATATTCGGTTCACCATGTATTTAGATGGTTACTTTCATAAAAAAAAAATAGATGATCATTTTCGATAGATTCACATAAGAGAATATATGCTTATACATGATAGCATAATTAGCTCCAATTACTGAGTAGCTCTTACATCTATATACAAAAATATATTAATGTAATAAATAATGGAAATAGTAATTTCACTTGGATTATCAAAATTAATAGGTTAGTCATTAACAATTAAGTAGAACAAGGAGATATATCTATAACAATATATAATGGGAAAACTCATTTTTGGTGTCCAATTTTTCTTTTTATTTTTATCCTTTTTAGTAACCTACCTCCAGTTACAGCTACTACTTCATTTCCATCCACGTTCACCACAATATAACTTCTCCACGTTAATTTCTCTCAAATCACGTTACTGCATCAGTTACAGAATTCTACTACTTAATTCTCCACTACTGCATCAGTTAATTCCTCTCACATCAATTACTGCGTCAATTTTATTATTCCCAATTTTTTCTCTTAATCTCTCTCACTTCACTGGTTACTCCATATCTCTCCATAATAAATTTTTTTTTCTTCATTTCTCCTCTGTCTTCTCTTGCATTCTTCTCACTTCGTCTAAATATAATGTAAAATCTACTGTAATTTATTTTTCGTCATTAAATAAAAGTGTATAGCTCTTTTTATATGTTTCTTTGATTAATTATAGTTGACATACCAATGGAAGATTCACGTGGAAGTGGTCGACGAACTTGGCAAGACTATGTCAGACAACGAAGACAAAATATGAGTGAAGAACAGAGGCAGCAACACCTTGCCAGAAGGCGTGCCACTTACCGAGAGAGTATTAGACGAGGAAAACAAATTGATACATCAAGTGGACCAACTAACATGGCAACACCATTACAAGATATCACAAATATACCTCCTCAACAATACTCTATATCAGGTACTCTAAATTATACTTCTCATTAATAAATTTATATTGTTAGTTTATTATTTAATATGAATTATTTTTTACGATAGATCTATGTTATTAGACTCTTAGTACGTACCAATTATGTATAATTTATTTCTTGAGTGTACACTTAAATTATCAAATTACATTATTTTCATCTTAATAATGAATTTTTTACAAACAGATACTCACAATAACACCGGAGCTGGTTCAAGTAATATACCAAACGATCCAAATATGGGTAGGAATCCTATATTTATATTTATTTAATTAATAATAATTTATTTTTTCTTAAATTTTGATTCAATAAATTTTTTATTATTGGCCTAAATAATATTATTATTATATTATCTTAAATGTACTTTACATCATTATAATCTCAATTATTAAATAGTTTAATAATTTTTTAATATAATATCATACAAATATAAAATTTTTATAATTGTATTATTATAAGAAAAATATATATATTCACTGTTTAATAATATATTTGTTATTAAATTTTCTTACTCTGTAACAAAAAAAACTTAATAGATAATTCTGGTATATTTTTTTAACTTTTTTTCTACAATTTAGTTCGCCATTTAATTTGAATTATTTCTACAATATCTCTATGTTACTGTACTCTATTGAATGTACTCTTAAATTCTCAGCCTACATTATTTTTATGTTAAGAATAAATTTTTTAAATATTTAGATACTCATAATAAAAGCGAAACTGATTCAAGTAATAGACCGAATGATAATAAATATGAGTAGGACTCCTGTATATTTATTTAATTAATAGTAATTTATTTTTTCATAAATTTTGATTCAATAGATCTTCCATTATTGTCCTAAAATGTTCTTGCGTCGTATCATTATAAAAAAAATTATATTAGATATATGTTTAATAATATAATTGTAGCTTAAATTTTTTCACTATATAACAAAAAAAAATTAGTTGATAATTTTGATATTTTTTTTATACTTTTTCTTCTAAAAAATAAATATATCAGAAGTAATTATTTTTTCACTACATAAATTTAAATTGATAAATTTGCTATTTCAATATAATTATTATTATGATACCAGTTTAATATAATTTTTATATTGACGAATTATTTATCTCTAAAGAAAAATTATACCCTGTAAAATATAATCATTTAAAATATATTATTGTCGTTCCCAAACAGTCCAAATATAGGAAGTAATCCTATATATTTATATTTATATTTATTTAATTAATAATAATTTATTTTTTCTTAAATTTTGATTCCATAAATCTTTTATTATTGGCCTAAATAATATTATTATAGATATTATTATATTATCTTAATGTACTTTATATAATTATAATCTCGATTATTAAATAGTTTAATAATTTTTTAATATAATATTATATTGCCAAACAATTTTTATAACTGTATTATTATAAGAAAAATATATATGTTCAATGTTTAATAATATATTTATTATTAAATTTTAATAGATAATTCTGGTATATTTTTTTTATTTTTTTTACAATTTAATTTGCCATTTAATTTGAATTATTTCTACAATATCTCTATGTTAATGTACTCTTAGTACTATTTATCTGTAATTTATCTACCGAATGTACTCTTAAATTGTCAACATACATTATTTTCATGTTAATAATAAATTTTTTAAATATTTAGATACTCATAATAAAAGCAAAATTGATTCAAGTAATAGACCAAATGATAATAAATATGGATAGAACTCCTGTATATTTTTTTTTTCATAAATTTTGATTCAATAAACCTTCTATTATTGACCTATATAATATTATTATAAGAATAAATAAAATGTTCTCGCGCCGCATCATTATAAAAAAAATTATATTAGATATATGTGTTTAATAATATAATTGTAACTTAAATTTTTTCACTGTATAACAAAAATAATTAGTATTTCGATATTTTTTTTATACTTTTCCTTATAAAAAATAGATATATCAGAAGTATTAATTTCTTCACTACATAAATTTAAATTGATAAATTTACTATTTTTAATATAATTATTATGCTACCAGTTTAATATAATTTTTATACTCACGAATTATTTATCTCTAAAGAAAAATTAAACACGATAAAATATAATCATTTAAAATATATTATTGTCGTTCCAATAATATGATTGCTATTATTCAGATGCTCATAATAATAGTGGTCCAATTAATATCTAATAGAAGTTTACGTTTCATATATTTTTTAATATTTTACAATTCTTTTAAACGTTTTATTTAATACACAAAAAAGGTTAAAATATTTTTAATAAATATATATAACATTGTAAAAAATAAATGATAATTTCTTCACTTAATAAATCTATTATACGATTACACTTGAATTATTTTTCAAATTGTGACTTTTTACAGGAACTCTAACTGCCTATCATGTATTTGTATTTTACGGTCACTATCTATTTTTTTTAGTTATTCAGAGTTTGAATAATTATGATATTAATGAGTATTCTACATTTTCTATTACTTCCAATCAATTTAATTTGGGTAAAACACTTAAATGAGCCAAGGAGAGGTCCTTGTAACCCAAATCTGCCAAATCAAAATTCGTTACCACAATCCACCGGAACTCATATTTATATAATTCGAATCAATAGGATTCGAATCAGGTTTCCAAGTAATTCGAATTGATTCAATTTGAATTACTCTCAAGTGCTAGTCCAACGTAATTCGAATAAATAAGATACGAATTATGCATGCCAAATTCGTTAGTAATTCGAAACGAGTAATTTCGAATTATAATAGAGGAGTTCAAAATCAATCAATTCGAATTAGTTGGTGAATGACACACGAGAGAGGTTCGAATCATATTGATTCGAATTAAGTGAATTTCGTGTGAGTAATTCGAATCTACTTGATTCGAATTATAATGGTTTCGGCTATATAAGGAGTTCGAACCAAGTTCATTCGAATCACTTTCTCATTCTCAAACCCCACCAAAACCCAGAGAAAACGACCAACATTCGGGCAGAGTAAGACCGGAGCGGCATATTCAGGCGATGGGGGACGATCCGGGGAGGCTTTATCGTTTAGATGGAGTTGCGCATATCGCCGGAGTGATCAACGACGAGGTTAGTGGTTTATGATGTTGCAATGTTGATAGTGTTTTTTGTTAGTGGTTTATGGTAGTGGTTGATGAAACCGGTTTATGATAGTAGTATTTGTCCGTGGGTTATGACAGTGGTTTAGTCATAGTGGTTTGTGTTAATGGTTTTTGATAATGGTTTATGTTATTGTTAGTGGTTTAGGATAGTGGTATAGGATAGTGGTTTAGGATAGTGGCTTAAGATAGCGGTTTATGATAGTGGTTTAGGCAAGTGGTTTTTGTTAGTGGTTTTTTAAAGCGGTTTATGTTAGTGTAAGCGGTTTAAGCTAGTGGTTTAGGCCAGTGGTTTTTGTTAGTAGTTTTTGTTATTGTTTTTTGTTAGCGGTTTTTGTTAATGGTGTTGGATAGTGGTTTTAGTGACGGTTAGTTGTTTAGGCTAGCGGTTTATCATAGAGGTATCTGGTAACGGTTTTTGTCAGCTGTTTTACTTGTTAGTGATTGTTGTACTTGTTAATCGTTTTTGCACGTGGTTTATGCTAGTGATTGTCTCTTTTGATTCTTTATGAAATAAATTGTACATGTTAGTAGTTTGTGCATCCGTTCTTATTATGTGTTTTATCTACTGGGCAGCCTCGTCTTTGTATATCCAGCGTTAGGCGGCAGCAGGGGATGCGTCTTGATGAGAGGTACGTTCCGTACTTGCAGATGGCCGGGTTATACCATCTTGCGAGACTGAACGACAGATGGTTCCGACTAGACGAGCCCTTAGTCAGCGCATTCGTCGAGAGGTGGCGGCCTGAGACGCATACCTTCCACATGCCGTTCGGAGAGTGCACCATCACGCTTCAGGACGTCGCATACCAGCTGGGGTTGCTAGTGGATGGACATTACGTCAGTGGTTGCCTGACAGACTTCCACCTTTACATTGAGGGTGGTAGGCCAGCTTGGCAGTGGTTCCATGAGTTGCTCGGTGTTTTACCTCCTGAGAACCAGGTTCAGAAATTCGCAGTCAACTGCACCTAGTTCCAGGAGACATTTGGCGAGTGTCCCCTCGGGGCTGATGAGGAGACAGTTAGGCGATTCGCCCGTGCCTATATCATGATGTTATTGGGCACGCAGCTGTTTGCCGACAAGTCCGGCAATCATATACACATCAGATGGCTCCCCTATGTTGCTCGGCTTGAGGAGATGGGTGGATACAGTTGGGGCTCGGCCGCACTAGCATGGTTGTACAGGTGCATGTGCCGAGTCGCCAACAGACATGTCGTGAAGTTAGCTGGGCCTTTACAGTTACTGCAGTCTTGGATCTTCTGGAGGTTTTCCACTTTTAGGCCTACTGGGTATGATGCGTTTAGCTGGCCCCTTGCCTCGAGGTACCGTTATTGTTTTGTTTTAAATTTTGTTATTGTATTTATTTTTGATTATGTTAGCAATTTCATGCATTGTTGAGTGAGTCAGGAACGCATTAGAATGTTTTACCTCTTACGCAGATGGTCTGGTTACAATCCTGGGATTAGCAACAAGGGGCCTCGGGTTCAGATGGCTCGCCTGCAGATTGACTTGTTACAGCCTCGGGACGTAAGTACGCTGAACCCATATCTATTTTTCAGTCCTTGTTTATGTTTATATCGTCTAACGTTAGTGTCAAATTGTTTTCATATGGATTTCTTCAGTTCGTATGGATGCCGTATAGCGTACTGGACGTCATCCAGGTTGTTCATCCGGAGGTCTTGGAGCCTCGACATACGATGTTATGGCGGTGTGTGACCTCCCTGATTTATTTTGCGGTGGTCGAGTGGCATCAGGTTGATAGAGTGTTACCGCAGTTTGGTGGCGTTCAGGCCCCACCGCGTCCCGCCCTGAACATCGACTTCTTGATGTCGAAGGACGGGAGGGGAGGTGACCGTTGGTTCCCGGCCCACTTAGCTGACTGGCATCATCACTGGCAGGAGCGTGCTGAGCATATTTTACAGTTCGACATCGTTGCCGACCCCGGTCCCTCGCATGATTTCTTGACATGGTGGCATCAGCACGGAAAGAGGTTCCTGTCGCCGGAGATGTTATTGGGGGATCCGAGAGGTATTCCTATTCGGGATGAGGTGACACAGAGGGGTGCAGGCCGAGTTCCAGAGATGGACCGAGTTGACGATGTTCCTGACAGACGTCGTATTGAGAGGAGAGCTCGAGTCGGGACACGTCGTAGCCAGCGTGAGTGGAACTGGGTTGATCAGGCCATGGAGGACGCCGATGACGCAGTTAGGGGTGGCGGGAGACGACGTGGTCGTCGAGGCAGGAGGAGGGGGGCTGCTGCTAGAGAGGATGGCCATCAGCATGGGGGGGATGCAGCTGGAGGAGCGGGGCAGTAGGGGTTGATAGGCCCCGTCAGGGGGGCATGATGGTGAGTGGTATGGATCTGGTTTGGGAGATCCCCCGAGTCACACTGACGCCGGGCTTGGTGGTGGGCCGCTTGGAGATTATTTCGTCGGTGTTCCCGATGACGATCAGACACTACAGGACAGTACCCCATGGGTGAGTCCGGGCTCCATGTTTCCAGACTTCCTTGCTAGTGACAGAATCATGGCCAAGTTCGGTGGACCGCATTTCCTTGAGGATATCCAGACCATTATGCAGGAGGATGAGGCTGGAGGAGGACGGGCTCAGACGACAGGGTCACAGGCACCGTTAGATGTGGATCTGAATCAGCCTGCCACGGTGCCTCCTGTGCAGACTTTTGCCATGGGTGGGACGCCAGCATCCGCACATCCCCTTGGGTCACATTCAGTAGCCGGCCCGTCATCATCCAGACCCATACATGTGCAGCCCAGGACGCCGACAGCGGATGCTCCGGATGACGACGACGACTCGATTGAGGATGAGGAGCCACTTATTCGGAGACCTCAGAGGACACGGCATCCACGCCGTTGTTTCACGGGTTCGCACCTTTTTAGATGATTCAGGGATCCTTGTGTATTTCTGATTATGTTTTATTTATGTGTCTTGTTAACTGAGTATCAGTGTTATGTATGAGTACCTCTAGGTGTTTGTTAATCCAGCTGTTACTTTGATGTTATTTTATGTATTATGATTTACTTGGACAAAAAGTGTACTTTGCTTATGTAACTTAACTCTATATTTAGAAACACAATCAACATACATAATTGGTAGGAAATGCAACTTTCATTACTTAGAAGATAAACCATAGTTCCACCTAGGACATAGCTTGCTAAGCTACATAAGATATACCTGGTAATACTAATATAAATAAAAATAGACCATCATGCATCCCTATTCGTTCCCCCCTGTGCCGGTTGGTCGTCCAGCCTGCGGACAACTCCGACAAGTGTGTCCTGGTTGCCTGCAGAGACCGCATCTCTTTGGCCGGTTTGGATCTGCATCATCCATGTTGGTGCGTATGCGAGTAGACCTCGGCCGACCATCCTTCGCACGCCTCATGTTCGGATCCGGTATAACTGTGGGACCGGCATACGGCGGTCAGAAGCCCTCCGGGATGGGAGGTGTGAAACCCATCTGGTAGACACCAAAAACAAAACTAAGGCGATAGACTTCGTGGACGTAAGGCTGCCAAGTAAAACGTGAATAAGCACAGCAGGCCAGTGCGTGAGGACATGGGAAATGAAGTGCTTGGAAGTATCCACAATCACAAGTCTGAGATCGTAGTGACACCCTGTAGCTACCAAGTGAGAACGAACCTGTCGCAGTCGTCTCGGCCACGGTGTACTCGGAGTTATCCCTGTCATAAACAGTCACCGTGAAGCACCTGGCCGTCTTCAGGTTGGCCTCGATACACTTGACTAGGTATTGACTGAATTGTTGTCCGGTACCCATCTGAGCCTCGTCCTCCGTCCCCTTACGGACAAATAGCTGCGCAAGCTTTCCGTATGTCGCCTTTACCAGTGAGCACACAGGGAGGTTCCTTACCCCCTTCAGGATTGAATTCACACACTCAGATATATTGGTGGTCATGTGCCCGAATCTGCGACCCTCATCACAGTATTGTGTCCACAACGAATACTCAATTCGGTTCGCCCAGTCACACATTGCCAGATTCTCAGAGCGCAGAATGTCAAACCAGTAGTCGAACTCCACTTCGGTCTTCACATAGGCCGCATTCACAAGAAGCCTCCGGGCATCTTTCCCCTTGAAGGTGAGGGCAAAATTCGCTGCAACGTGCCGAATGCAAAATGCCCGGTATGCAGCCGGAGGTAGCCATCCACCATCGGGAGCCTCGAGTGCTGCCTTGATGCCGTTATGTCTATCTGAAATAACTAACAGTCCTGGCTGAGGTGTCACGTGCTGACGGAGGTGGGAGAGAAAGAACGACCACGACTCAGCATTCTCACCCTCAACTAGTGCGAATGCAACAGGGAGTATGTTGGAGTTCCCGTCCTGTGCAATCGCCACAAGCAATGTTCCCCCATACTTTCCATATAGATGGGTGCCGTCAATACTCACTAATGGCTTGCAATGACGAAATGCCTCGATACAAGGGGAAACGTCCAGAACATCCTATGAAAATAAGCCTGAGTCTCGTCCACCTCTCCCCCAACTTGAACAGGGCAAGTCCTGATGATTGCTACAGTTCCAGGCATCGTCAACTGAATTCCTAAGACCCACCGAGGAAGCTCGTTGTATGACTCATCCCAGTCCCCATAGATGACTGCAACGGCCTTCTGCTTCGCCATCCACACCCTCCTATATGTAGGCTTGAACCCAAAGTGTGCGGCCGTGGCATTTAGAAGCACCTTGATGTTGACGGATGCGTCGGCCTTAACCATTGGCATAATGAATGTCGCTATCACATGGTAGTCCAAACTCCTATGGTCGCTGGAGATGGAGGAGGCGAGACAGGTATGCGGTCCGTTATACCGCTTGACTTCCCAGATGCCCTTCCGTTGCCGGAGGCTCAACCGAATCAACCATGTGCACCCATTCCCAAACTCAGAACACTTTCCGACATACCTGCGATAGTCAGACTCAACTACCTTGTACTGTACCCCTCTGCGGATGCTGTAACTCTTTACACTCAACAGCGCCTCATCTTTATCCTGAAATTGTTGACCATCCTGGAACTCTGTCATACCGGCAGACCCTTCCGTATCTCTAACGCCAAATCCAGCAAGCTGTCCAGGATATTCGTCCTGCCTAATGGCATCCAGGTCCAACGATGAAAAATGGGGTGGGTACTGCTGTGTGCCAGAACTAGATCCACCAGTAGCCCTTATCGGATCAATCCCTCCAACATCATCGCCGCTATCATCAGCAATCGTCTCCGGCTCGACATCATCGTCATCTGGAGCATCAAACAATCCCTCTCCAACACCAGCCGGGGGAGGACACTGTACTTCGGTCGGAAGATGTTCCCCATATCCAACCTCGTCTCCAACATTGCCGCAGAGATCAGCAGCGAACGATGGGGAGGCGGCGGGCTGGATCGGTGGCTCATACACTGGAACAGAGGTTGAAGCAACCGCAGGTCTCAAGCTTGAACCGGCCACCGTGGCTATATTGTTGGCAACCCGGTTCGACCCACCCGAGCTGGATACCACGTCAACCAACTTTGCCAACAGCTCTGGTGTCCTCACCTCGGGAAACTGCCGACGAGAAAGAAACATGACCTGCAAGTCCTCATCACTGCCGATCGTGAAACAGTCATACTTCACCGTATCATGGAGCACCGTGATAGAGAAAGAAACATTTATACTTTCGATAGAGCTCACTAGCCATCTCAACTCTTTGTTGAGAGCAACACGAGTTCACAGCATATATATAGAGCTCCGCCTCACACTAATTCGAATCAACTCCATTCGCACCATATATATATAATTCGAATTAACTAAATTCGAATTACAAATTGTAAGTAATTCGAGTCAACATCTCTCGAACTACACATAGCGTCACACTTTCTTCGTAATTCGAATTTACTTCTTTCGAATTACTCTTCACTAATTCGAAACTAGTTGTTTCGAATTACTTGTATTGCATGCATACACGTAATTCGAGTTTATTCAATTCGAACTACATGCAACTCTAATTCGAATCATATAGATTCGAATTATATAAATATTTCCTTCTGGTTGAATGCTGTATCGAAATTCAGTTTGGCTTATTTACGTAACACTTCTCCTCCAATGGCTTAATTAGGTTTTTTACCCATTTAATTTTGTATGATTTGTTTCTTTAAAAGTAACCTCTCAATTACCACTGATACTGTACAGACTTAATTTAATGAAAAATTTTATAATTTTGTTGATGTGTTCTTTTTACATACTATCAGAAATTCATGGAAATAGATATGATCAAAACAGTAGACGTGAAGAAAATGTAACTGGTTAGTATTGTACTTTTTTTTCTTTATATATTTAGTATTGTGACATAATTTTATTAGGTAAATAAATTTATAAAAAAATATTATTTTATCCTTATATGTTAGTATATTAATGTATTCATAGTAAACATTAAGTGTGAGTATAATTGGTGTTAAAAATTATTTATTTAAGATCATTACAAGAACCAATTATAAAAAAAGAGTTCCAGTGTCTAACAAAAAAAAATTTAAATCTATACACAAAAAAAAATTATAAAAACCAATAAAATACTTAAAATATTTATTTGCCAATTAAAATGAAAAATATGTAAACTTTAACAAAAATAATAAAATAGGTAATTTAAAAAATTTTATATTTTGTTGAATCATTCTGTTATAATTCACACAAACATGACAAAATAAAATAATTAAATAAAATGTTAAAAAATTTATTTATTTAAGATCATTACAATAACCAATTATAAAAAAAGAGTGCCCGTGCCTAACAAAAAAAAATTAAAATCTCTATACACAAAATTTTTTATAAAAACCAATATAATACTTAACATATTTATTTGCCAATCAAAATGAAAAATATGGAAACTTAAGTGAAAACGAAAAAAAAATAATTTAAAAAATTTAATATTTTGTTGAATTATTTTATTATATAATTCAGACAAATTTGACAACATAAAATGATTAAATAAAATATATTTTAAGAAATAAAATAAATAGTAAAAATTAAAATGATAACTCTAGGCGAAAGCATACAAAATAAAAATTATTAAAAGTAATAGAATAAATAAAATATGAACCAATATTATCGTCATGTATTGTATTATTTCGACCAGTAATATCTAAACATTTAAAAAATATGAAACAAAACATACAAGCTAAAAAATTTGGCCAAAGACAAAAATTGTCATACCCTATATAAGATAATTAACTAAAAAATGCTATAAGACAATTGATGAACGGAGAATTTTATACAAAAAAAATTATGATATATAAAGAAAGTATTTTAAAAAAAATTTATTTATTTCAGACTCAAACTATATTGTATTGACTATTTAATCTAAAAAAAAATAATCCATGATAAAGATAGTGTTACCATATAAACAAAAATATATAATGGAACAAGAAAATAATAATCATTTAGAATAATATAATGTTGTTATATATCATAAGTTAGATTAACTTTGTTATAACAGTTTCGAATAAAAGGTTTTAAATAAAATAATTTTATTAAAAAAAGAATAAAACTATATTGCTACATAATAAATAATATTTCTTTATAATTAAATAAAAGAATAAAAAGATTTATTTAACGAATAAAAAACATCTTTAGAAAGAATAAAATAAAATATTTTATAATTAAAGTTGTTAAATACATCTGAATGACAAAATTTAAAAAAAATTAAAGTCAAACAACATCACAATATTATACAATGTAACAAAGTTAAAAAAAAAGATTGAAACATCACTTAAATATTTGATAGCTACTTATCTCTTTTTTATGATCACCACTATAATGGAAGTAATTCTTTGTATTTATAATCAACAAACAAAGAACTATTTTTTTAGTTGTTACAAAATTCATTATTTTATGATTTTCATTATGAATGTAACCAAATATATGTTAATTTAATACGAGTACAGAAATTAGACAAAATGTTCGAGAATCCCATAATTGTGCTCGAAATTTTCAAGAGGATGCAACAATAATTCGAACTCCGCTACCAGTCCCAAGAACATGTCATTACTATAGCGCACGTCTATTTTACCATGAGACGTTCGAGATGTGCTGTAATGGGAAAAAGTCTCTCTTCCCCAAGTAAATGCTCCTCAGGAATTACTTGAAATCTTCTTGGACCCTTCTGCAGAAGGAAACCATTTTAGGAAACATATTCGTGGATACAATCATGTATTTTCCTTCACTTCGTGTGGTGTGCACATAGACGAACAACTGGCTATAATAGGTCGTGATATATATACATTTCATGCTCAAGGCTCAATATATCACAGTATAGGGGGATTTCATCCGGATCAAGGCACGCGACCACGGTTTTTGCAACTGTACATATATGATACTGATCACGAGTTACAGAATAGGATGCTGGAGAACACACAACTACATGAAACATTAGTTTTCAAGTTACAACAATTGCTACACCGGTATAATCCTTTTCTCCATGTGTTTCGCCAGCTTGCACAACGGTCAGATGTACATGAGTGTAGTTTGGTCATTAGAGAGCGACCTGCTAATCAGCCACAATATAGTCTTCCAACTGCGTCGCAGGTAGCAGCTATAATTGTTGGTGATGACGTTGAAATAATGATTCGTGGGCGAGATATTAAGGTGCAAACTCATGCTGGTAGCCTACGAAGGATTCAGGAATTCGTTGGCTATTACGATCCACTACAATATCCTCTTCTTTTGCCATTTGGAACTCATGGATGGGATATCAATACCTGAAGTCAAAGTGGCGGCAAAGTATCATGCCGAACATATAATAGTTATATGCTCCAGGTACAAATTCCCATTTCCTACGCAGTATAGACTTCAATAAAATTATGCCAAAAAATTGAGCAATGTATCTAATCTTTTTTGCAAATTCTAAAAAATTTGTAGATCCGCCCCGATGATCATTCCACCGTATTGCAAGCAGGGCGACTACTACAACAATATGTTGTTGATAACTATGTGAAAATTGAAACCGGAAAGTTAAGATGGGTTCGAAATAGACAGAAGAAATTACGGGCTGAATTATACCAAGGTTTACAAGATGCTTTGCACACAGGAGAAACCAATGCAGGTAAATATTGTTGTATCTAATTGCTACTTCGAAAATCATTAAGAATTACCCCAAAATAATTATTAAAACTAATAATATTTCTCTATATATTTGTCTTCAGAAAATGTTGGAAGAAAAAGAACAATATTACCATCGTCGTTCATTGGTAGTCGTCGCGACATGACCCAACGATATGAAGATGGAATGGCGATTGTTCTTAAAGAGGGCAAGCCAGATATTTTTCTCACAATGACATGCAATCCATCTTGGACTGAAGTAACTTCAGAACTCAACCCAGTTCAAACTCCACAAGATCGTCCAGATCTAACAACAAGAATTTTTCGAGCCAAATTTGAACAGCTGAAAGAGGATGTCATTACTAAGGGTGTCTTGGGAAAGGTGAAGAGCTATATTTATGTTACTGAGTTTCAAAAAAGAGGGTTGCCACATGTACATATGTTGCTAATATTAGAAAACAATTACAAGTTAATTGATCCGGAGCATTATGATAGTTTGGTACGTGCAGAGATACCATCTAAAGAAGTAGAACCACACCTACATGATGCAGTGCTAAAACATATGATTTATGGTCCTTGCGGTACACTTGATCAATCTTCACCCTGCATGAAAAATGGCCAATGTAAACGCAACTACCCAAAAGAGTTCGCAGCAGAAACACGAAGAGGTGATGATGAATGGATTTTTGACGGTTTAGAATTTCACAAATGAAATCTTGTTGAAGTATAGTTTCTAAACCAACAATAATCCTTTCATGCAAAAATTTGTTTGTCACAAGTACAAACCCCTAAAATCTATAAACCGAAGTATTTAAACCTCGGGTCGTCTCTCAAAGCACTTGCAGGGTAGTGTTCTTGCTATTGGTTATGGACTTGTTTATTTGGGGTTTTGGATGAGGAATGTGAATAGTAAATGGTAGGAAAACTTTATTCACAAAATGGTCTTGGCAAGGTTTGGTTGTCAAGGGTCTTCATCATTATCACTAGCCACAAGTATGGTAGTTGCAAGGATTAATCCCACTTAGTCATCCTTAAATCGATTAACAAAGGAAAGTCAAGTGAGTTATATCAATCCTAGTCCATAAGTCCTAGCTTTCCACTAATTGGATTAATGAAGGCTAGAGTTAATGGCTATCAACTATCAATCAATTGGACACTAGTGACTCAAGAAATCCTAAGTTACCTTCTCAAGCCAAGAACATAAAATTCTAGTCTAAAATTCTTCCAAGCATTTAATCAAACACTTGGAAGGCACAAAAGAAAAGTATAGTCAATCACAACAAGAATGAATTCTAACTACAATTGAATGTAAAGAATTAACAACAATCAAGGAGATCACAATTATCATGAATTACCTCAAATTGTA
Source organism: Arachis ipaensis (assembly GCF_059453495.1). Taxonomy (NCBI): domain Eukaryota; kingdom Viridiplantae; phylum Streptophyta; class Magnoliopsida; order Fabales; family Fabaceae; genus Arachis; species Arachis ipaensis. Next base: position 6,557,214 of record NC_142443.1, on the reverse strand, counting down.
TTATTGAAAGAAAATAAAGAGAACAAGAGTATCATGATTACAAAACCTAGAAACAAAATAAGAGAAATTACAACAAGAGAATAGGGATAGAGAGAAGAACCAAAGTGTAGCAATCATCAATTGAAGGTGGAAGTAGAAGGAGACTTGAATTAAACCTAGAACTATGAGATCCTAATCTAACCCTAATTCCTATCCTAATTCTAGAGAGAAGAGAGAGCTTCTCTCTCTAACTCTAACTACTTCTAAAACTAAACTATGACTAATGATTAAAAGTAAAAGTAAAGTATGAAAAGTATGTTGATTCCCCTTCAATCCTTGGCTTAAATAGCATCAGAAATGAGTTGGATTGGGCCCACAAGGCTTCTAAAATCGCTGGCCACGTTTGCATTAAGTGGGTCATGTGCCACCATTGGCGCGTCCGCGTACCGTGCGCGTGCGCGCCCCTATGCGTGATGCAACTATGGCAAATCTTATATCGTTTCGAAGCCCCGGATGTTAGCTTTCCAACCCAACTGGAACCGCATCATTTGGACCTCTGTAGCTCAAGTTATGGTCAATTAAGTGTGAAGAGGTCAGGCTTGACAGCTTTTTGGTTCCATCATTTCTTCATGAGTTCTCAAACTTTACATGCTTTTTCTTCATTCCCTTAATCCAATCTTTGCCTCCTAAATCTGAAATCACTTAACAAACATATCGAGGCATCTAGAATCAAGGTGAATTAAATTTAGCTATTTTAAGTCCTAGAAAGCATGTTTTCACTCTTAAGCACAATTAAGGGAGAAGTTATAAAACCATGCTATTTCATTGAATAAATGTGGGTAAAAGTTGATAAAATCCCCAAAAATCAATACAAGATAAACCCTACAAATGGGGTTTGTCAGGTGACGACTCATATCCGCAATATAGGCGATGATTCGACACTCCAGTACAAATTAACCAAAGTGTCACGGTTGACAATAGATGGGTAGTTCCGTACAACCCTTGTCTACTACTAAAGTATGATTGCCATATTAATGTTGAGATATGTAGTAGCATCAAGAGTATAATGTATCTCTACAAATATTGCTACAAGGGTCCAGACCGGGTTGCAATGGAAGTTCACAACGGTTCTAATGTTGACGAGGTCCAACAGTTTGTTGATGCAAGATGGATTGCTGCTCCAGAGGCATGTTGGAGAATATTTAAATTTAACCTTTACCGAATGTATCCATCAGTGGAAAGGTTACAAATTCATTTTCCAAATCAACATCAAGTGAGCTTCTATGATCACCAAACCATTCCTGAAATACTTAATGATGATTATTTCTCTAGAACAATGCTCACTGAGTTCTTTGCCCTAAATCGTGAGGAGGACCAACAATCTAGGCATCTTTTGTACAGGAAAATTCCAAAGTATTACACTTGGCACAACAAGGAAAAGGAATGGCGTCGGCGCAAGACACAGAGGAGATCCATCGGTCGAATTTATACTGTATCACCTTCAGAAGGAGAAAAATTCTATTTGCGTATTCTGTTATCTAATGTCAGAGGACCAATCAGTTTGGGTGACTTGCTAACAGTGAATGGGGTCCAATATTCGTCCTTCAAGCAATCTGCTCAACACCGAGGATTGTTAGAGAGTGACAGTAGCATCCGTGAGTGTTTGGTTGAGGCTTCTGTTTTACGATTGCCATGTGCTTTACGAAGGTTGTTTGCAACCATCTTAATATTTTGTGAGCCTACAGATGTAAGAAGCTTATGGGATGAATTTTTTTCATATATGGTGGATGATTATCCGTCAACCAGCACCACAACAGCCTTAGTGTTCACAAATCGGCTACTCAGGGATATAAATGATATACTCCTTCAGCATGGAAAACAGATTACACAATACGATTTGCCAGTTCTAACTCATGAAAATGACAATGACAACTCGATACCCAGAGTTATCCAAGAAGAACTGTCTGTCGAAGTACCCCGGGAAGGCCTGTGTTCCGTAACAAGATTGAACAATGACCAGTCTAAAGCTTTCAAGTGCATTATGAATACAATTGATCGAAGAGAAAGTGGAGTGTTCTTTGTTGATAGGCCAGGAGGATCAGGCAAAACATTTCTTTACAGAGCTATAATTGCATAATTGAGAAATAAGGGTCATATTGTCTTGGTAACTGCATCATCAGGAATAGCCGCAACATTATTGCCTGGGGGTCGAACAGCTCATTCTAGATTTAAGATCCCAATTAATGCAGAACCATCATCCATTTGCAACATAAGCAAACAATCAGATCTTGCAAAGCTGATTAGACAAACAACGGCAATCATCTGGGATGAAGCACCTATGGCAAATAAAGAATCGGTGCAATCATTAGACCGCACTCTGAGAGATATATTAGCAAACGATATGCCATTTGGAGGAAAAGTGATTGTGATGGGAGGAGATTTCTGCCAAGTACTGCCTGTGGTACCGAAAGGTAGTAAGTCACAAATGATTTCAGCTTCTATAGTTAAGTCTCATTTATGGGCTTCCACTAAAATTCTCCATTTGCGACAAAATATGCGATCTTCTAATGATCATGTTTTTGCTGAGTATCTTATGCGCATTGGTGATGGAATTGAGCCCACCATACATGAAGACTTTGTACGGATACAAGCAAATATGGCAATTCCGTGGGAGGGTGAAATATCGTTACACAAGTTAATAGAAGAAATATTTCCAAACTTACAATCTCATGGGTGGGACGCTTCTTACATGGTAGAAAGGGCAATATTGACGCCAAAAAATCATGATGTGCAACAGCTTAATGATATAATTATCAACCAGTTTCCAGGAGAAGAACGAAATTTAGTCTCATTTGATGAGGTAGAAGGAGATGCTAATAATTTATATCAACAAGAATATCTTAACTTAGTTTCTACAGGCGGGTTGCCACCTCATGTGTTGAAGGTAAAAAGAGGTGCACCTTTGATGTTATTGAGAAACATAGACCCTAAGGCCAGCTTATGCAATGGTACAAGGTTACTATGTCGTGGAACTTTTCAAAACATGTTAGACGTAGAAATTTTAACCGGTCATCACTGTGGAAGAAGAGCTTTCTTGCCTCGGATAAAACACAAAACAACAGAAAATTCAGGACTGCCATTTATACTTATCCGGAAGCAATTTCCTGTAAGGTTGAGTTTTGCAATAACAATAAACAAATCACAAGGACAGACCATTCCTAAAGTAGGGATCTATCTCCCTAAACATGTATTTAGCCATGACCAATTATATGTTGCTCTGTCTCGAAGTATTTCTCAGTCAACTACAAAAATTTTAGTCAAAGAAGGAAAAATAGATGGAACAAGTGGAGAATTTACCAAAAATGTAGTTTTCAAAGAAATATTGTTACCTTCCCCACAGGTAATTTATGTTCTTAGTAAGTATCTTCTTGGTACAATTCAGTCTATATATAATTTTAATCTTTAAATCTTTTTCATTGATATATATCTTTGTATACAAACTTCAATTTATTGAGGACTAACGACTTATATTTTTTTAATAGACAATTTGATTTCAAAGGAACTCATCAATATATGCCAGGAGATAAAGACAACGAACTTGAACATTTGTTTTATGCAACAGGTATGTACTAATTATCATTAACTAAGACATACTATATATATACTAGAAATATATTAACAAATATCAATTACAGGAAGAAGGATTCCAAAATCTCTGGAGTGCATGGAAAGATGAGCAAGCAATTGCATCAATCAAACCAATAGACAATAAAGTAATTTTGTAAATTAATTACTGTCGAAATTGTATTCAATATACATACTTCTATTTCTATGTTAGTAATCATAATCATATGTTATCTAATAGGTTCATTCCCTTCAAAATTATTCTATTGGTTGGGGAGGAACGGTTAAAACAGACAAGACCCAATTCTGGAAGATGATAAAAAAGGAAATACTGCTCCAACAACATACAAGGTAACACAATCATCGTAATCAGAATATTATCGATATGCCTATTATCTATCCCCTTCTATGTTCTTCTTTTACTAATAAAAAATGAAAGAAAAAAGTGTATGCCTAAAATATTAAAAGGTTACTCTGAGGTTGTAACGAAGATTATGTTTCTCATGTTGAATAAAGTTACAAAAAATAATTTTAAACTACTGATAATAAATTAAATATTTTTCTTTTTCCAGCAACAAACTCATAGGAGCGGAACCAACTGATGTTAGTAAAGAACAACATTGCAGGTACCTATCATTAGATTAAGAAACCGCACAAAATAGAGGTAATATCGGATACTTATAGATTTGAATGCTCTACAGAGGGTTTAATGGCTTCTTTTGTTGTGCATGTGTAGGAAATCCAACCTCAAACAAGAAATTTCAATTTTGCAGGTTTTATATTTTTTATTGTTAACTTTTCGTTCAAATATAATGAAATTTGTATTGGCATATGGTATATTTTATTGATTTCTAAATTTTGTAGTTCTTCAAGGCTCAAGAATTTATTGATAAGGAGATGTATGAGGAATTGCTAAAGATTTTTTCTCGGTACAAATTCAGAAATTACTTTAGATTTATTTTAACGTTTTTACTTATAGTTTGATATATAATCACAAAAAAAAGACATAATTATTTTTCTTCTTTACACTTTTTGTAGGCACAAGAAAGATTCTTCAAATACAGATCCGTACTTTGGCTTACCACTAAAAAAAAAGTCCCTAAACAAAGAAAAAAGTGACTTTTAAATATGGCTCATATTTTGTAAATAATAGTATTTTTCTATTTATTTTTATGACTTTGAGTTAGATAGAAGAAGATAAAATAATATTGTAATAATTATTTTATGAATTATGTTATTTGTAGATTTGTAGATAGGTGATGTATGTGTTCATTATAATTAAATCATTTTCATATTATTACTGTTTATAGATAGGTAATATATGATTATTTTAATTTGAACATTTTTATATTATCATTGATTATTCTATATTATTATTTTTATGTTATTCGAATTTAAAATTTTAAAATTCATTAAAATAATTAACTTTAAATTCCATAAAAAAAAAAGCGGCTGAACAGGCACTAGTGCCTGTTAAGCCGCTAGTATATAATAATGTTAAATAGATGCATACATTTATTTTCAAAAGAAACACTAGTTGAATTAAGCAACATACACAGCAAGTCAAATTGAAGTACTTGTCTTGTTGATTGCTTGTTTCATTTTATAGAACAAAAATTCATTCTACGTGTCAATAGCACCAGGCAAGCACCAATGTACACAATCTACAACCTTAACATTCTTATTATAAATAAGGCCATATTTATCAGGATATGCATCAGGCCTCAATGACGTTGCTTCACTTATATCTATCAAACCAAAGTGCAACCCTTTTTTTTCTAGCTTCCTTTTCTGCTTCTCTAAATTCATCCACTTGAGCATGATGCATTGCTTCCAAGAACTCCCCATTGTTATAGCCTTGTGTTTCTTCTTTTGTAAATGGTCTTGTCCTGTTGCAACTCCCACCTTCATTACACTCTCCATGCTCAAAGTATTTTGCAGATTGTGACACTAAAAAAGTCAATCCTTTGAACATTTTAAGGTTTATGATAGTTCTAAAAGATGTCTGAAAAGCCTTTTTGTAACCATACAAGTTAATGTCTTGTACTTTACTTACTCCTTGTTGGCCTCCAACAATTTGACCATTCTCATAGAAAGTCAATGGTCCATAGAACCATTGTCCTGTTGAGAAAATCACATAATCAAAATTTGCAACACTGCTGACCCAAACATCATTTGGCTCATCAAGATAAAGGCTTAATAAATTGTCAAATGCACTACCACGAAGATCAGCACCAGTAGCTTTAACTAAAAATGGAGCCCATAATATTGTAAGAGTGAAATTGTAATTTGAACTGTCACTACAATCAAATCAAAATAGCAATCTTTGCTAACTTAGTCTGCTCATTATGTCGTTCCAAATGGTTAAATAAGTTGTTAATGTAGCAGGGTGAGCATCGTGTCTCAACTAGTTTCTGTTGAGCAAAACAAAAAAGGATCATCATATTTTCATAAAAAATAACGAACTATGTTCATTTATTCATGTAATCAATAATGGGATACCTTTTTACCCATTTGAGTGTGTCGTCGGCCGGTTTAGGGATTGGTTTAGTCGAGCACCGTGATAATTTACACACGCAATATTCAGCCGGCAATCTGAGTCGTAAAGTCTTACAAAAGAAGCTGGTAAACTGCAGCCAAATAACGTAAATAATAGCATTATATTAAATTCCAATTGATGTAAACTTAATCATTGGACGCTATATGGCACAACAATAACATTCTTATGTATCCAGAAAAATAAGAAAATATTGGCCACAAAGATTATAGCCTGTTTCATATAAAGATCAAACCTCACAATTTTCCTTTTGTAACCATCTATGAATGAGATAAAAAACTGACTCATGAAGACATAGCAGCAAATACGTAATCCAACCATCCAATACCCTATCAAAGCGACCATCCAAATTGTACAAAAGAAGTTACTAACAACCAATGAGGAGGAGCACAGCCATCAATTACAAACACACCAAAAACAACCACATATCATGTACGGTCTATCAAAACAAATTATCCCAAACTTCCTGTGTTAACATCATCTATCAACAACGATGCCAATATTAGAAACTGATGTAAAATACAATAAATAAACCCATAATCACATTTAGTTTGTACAAAACAGCATACCACACAAGTTGCACCTCAAGTGCATCAATCCTTTCCTTATATCCATACAGCATATAATATCTTGTTAGAGTGTCCTAAATGCAATTTTGTCGTCCGGGTTTAAAAATCTAACGGATCAGGCCTGTTATGAAAATTATTTTAACTTTATTACAAACCAATAACAACAATTTCAGCTAATTATTTGGCTGCAGTGACAATAGCAACCCAACCATCCAATACCCTATCAAAGCGACCATCCAAATTGTACAAAACAAGTTACTAACAACCCATGAGGAGGATCACAGCCATCAATTACAAACACACCAAAAACAACCACATATCATGCACGGTCTATCAAAACAAATTATCCCAAACTTCCTGCGTTAACATCATCTATCAACAACGATGGCAATATTGGAAACTGATGTAAAATACAATAAATAAACCCATAATTACATTTAGTTTGCACAAAACAGCATACCACACATGTTGCACCTCAAGTGCATCAACCCTTTTCTTATATCTATACAGCATATAATACCTTGTTAGAGTGTCCTAAATGCAATTTTGTCGTCTGGATTTAAAAATCTAACGGTCCAGGTCTGTTATAAAAATTATTTTAACTTTATTACAAACTAATAACAACAATTTTAGCTAACTCTTTGGCTGCAGTGACAATAGCAACAGCAATAATTAGAAACTGACGACACTGGAAAAAAATTGAAGAATAACCATCCAATATACTATTAAAGTAACCATCCAACAAATATCAACCCATTTTCAACAATGGTCAGCCAGTTTACGTCACGTTGCATGCACATGGTCCACACGGGAAGGGACAAAAAAGATTTAAATTTAACTGCTATATAAACACGATCCCAAATATTTTCGACCTTTTTCGCGCCAAAATTAAATCACCAAGCATATCAAGAACCTAAACTAACTACATACTCCACAGTCTCTGCTATAATAAACAGCAACCACGGCTTTTTCACCATGGGTCATCAGGGATTTAATCAACAAAATATATTTACATTCAAACATGCAACATCGATTACCAATCCAAATATGAACAACAAAAGCCACTTACATTGGATGGTTATGATTCTTCTAGAGATGATGTTCTTTGTGTTTTCGGTGAACTGTTGACGAGCAGGCAGGTGTTTTTTTCCGGGTCGGCTGCTCCGCTGATAGGAGAGGAAGGCGCCCACGCGAGGAGAACTCTGTTGCTGCTCGGTTCGTCCGTGAGGACTCCTTCGTTGTGTTCCTGGTCGGCGGCGTCGTGCCCAGCGGCTCGGTTGCAGAGACGGCGTGATGTTCAGGACCAAGAGAACGCCGTCCTTGATGCCAACAATGAGGATTATTGCGTTGAGAGGTGACCTTCCTCGGTTGCAAAAGAATTTGGGTGTGTGCAAAGATTGGGGGAGGGTTTGGGTTCTGCGCGGTTAGTGTGCAAAGATTGGGAGGGTTTGGGTTTGGGGGGAGGGGGTGGGGGTGGAATGATGAAACAAAAGGGTTGGATAATTTGGGGAAAAAGTGAAAATATAAGAAATGGTGTGGTATGTTAAATTAAACAACCATAATAATATTAGGGTTAATTTCCTCTATTAATATTAATTGGGCCTAATAAATTAACCCATTATATATATTGTATACATATTTTATTGTCTCCTAACGGTGCTCTTATTTTATCTGTATGTGTACACGCATATATTCTTGAAATTTCTTGAGACGTCATCCTATACATGCATGCCCCGTAAATTTGCATTCAATTTAACGTTGCTAATTGTAGTTTTTATTTTATACTGGAATGTTGCTTAGCCTCCATAATAAAGGGAATGTATGAAACTCTTGTCTGATAATTTATTAAAAATATTATTTTTACACTAAAATTAATTATTAAAATAAATTATTATATATTTATATTTAAATATATATATATAATTTAATTTTTTTAATATATATTTTATATTTTAATATATTTTATTTTAATAATTAATTTTAATATACACATAGTGGGATTAAATTCAAAATTCTGATGCAAAATAATAGGTAATTAATACTTATTGTTTACCTACACGGTGGCAGTGATTTCACTGATTTGTATTAGAAAAAGAAGAATGGCTAGCACGATTTACGCGTGCGTGCCAGCAATCCCATTATTGTATTACAGAAATTGCTCTTATTATAAAATAGTAATATGATAGGATTATAGAAAAGGCGGCGACCAAGTGGTTGATTATTCATTTTTAACACACATGATAACCTTGCCTAAATTTAGATACCATGAAATGAATCATGTTGTGTCAAATATCTATCCATATGATATACGTAAAGGGTACCCCACTTGGCTTCATCATGATATAGAACAAGCCCAATTCTATGAATTGTTTTTTCATTACTATTGGAAAAATGGAGTTAGAAAATATAATTTTGAATATTATTTAAGTTATTCACTTATTTGTACTATTTATAAATCTTATGACAACAAAAAACACAAGCCTAAGAATATTTAGTAATAACAAATTTGAGTCTGGTAGGTTTTAGCTAGAATATGCGACAGTTATATAACAGATTCTAAGAGAATATATTAATCCCAGTGATTGTAATTATTTTGTGTTGTTTTAGAGATAGGATATATGCTTTATTAATTTATGAGATTAAAAAAAAAAGATTTGCCGACTCAGCAAAGTACTCGTATTATTTATTAATTAATTCAACGCATGGTTTCAACGACCAACCTCAAATTAAATATTCTTATGAAGACTCAACTGGAGTATTTGCAATATGGGCACGTGCAGTTTGTTCTTCTTATGAAGAAAATGTCAACTTCAACTTTAGGTAGTGGTAATATTTTAAAGTATATATATTGCAAAGTGCATATATAAAATAACTAAATGGGGATTAACAACATGATTATAGTGTGCATGCATAAACCTGAAGTTATTAGTGATGCAACTTCGTTCTTTGTTTTCAAGTGAAAGGAAACATCCAACAATTAACTTGGCCGTCCGCCAACCATCTTTATGAAATTAAAAACCATAATAAATAAATAATTTTTTTTTTATTTCTTAATTAGTCTGCTTCTATGTCATAGAAAAACAAAGGAAACAAATTTTAAGTAGCAGGAGTTAAGTTAGTTAGATGAGTTTGAAAAAGAAGCACATATAAAAATCAATTAGATAATTGGAATTGGATCATACAATTTTTTATTAAGAGACTTGAAAATAATTAAAATTTTAATCCTTAAAAAATATAATAAAAGAAAATGATATAGTTATTCCTATTTTTAATAATATTATTCTATACATAATATTTTGTATTGTATGTTTGCATAAATTTATTAAAAAAAAAAAGATGACATTATTAAATTAAAATAATTGATACTTATGACTTATGATTGCTCTAATAAAATCGAATTATACTTTGTTATTGGACAAATTTAGTAACGGCAAAAACTACCTTTACAAAACAGTAAGTAATAAGGAAGAGAGGTAGCTAGAGTGATTTTTCAAACCTTTCAAAACTTGATTCTAAACTATATCTTTTAAACTAGTTTGCAGGTATTCAATATCCATGCCAAAAAGTGATGAAGATAAACAATCATCAACAAAAACAAAATAATAGAGAGAGATATATAAGAAATTCATAACAATACAATAACAGTTAAAGACTTGCAATTAGTACACATATATCATATATGGACTTAATGAAAGTTATAAGTAGTTGAAATTATATCATCATTAAGTTTCTACATTAAGTAAATAATTAACAAAATAATAAACATCTCATGTCATAAAACCACTTTTCTCAAAAGCTTAAGCTGATTTTGGAATTCACCAAGGATCGAACTCTTGACCTTTTGTATCTAGAATTCTAATACTATATCATAAAACCACTCATCCCAAAAGCGTAACTTGACAGGACAATATAACACTAATGGTCATATCTCTAATACTTCCTAAACTTCCATTGTACACATTATATGGTTAGGCTATTGGCTCCCAATACTTATTCTATTTAATTTACCATACGGCACTACAACTACTCCTTTGATCTGATAAAAGGCCTTGTAAAACATATTGAGGGAAATTTTGGAAGAAATTTAAACAAAACATGTTGTATATGCAAAAGACAAAATTGGGTGATGGGTCCGCATGATTCTGATCAATAAACAAAGCATATATAATCATGTTTATATTATAAATCAAATCTCCTGATCTTCAATTCCCTTCATCATACACAAGAATTGAATACAAGATACAAGGAAGAAAATAATATAAATAAATATAATCTAGGTACTATTATTAATGAACAAGCAGTAACAAATGAGAAATAAAATAATCTGAAAGAGATACATGCATGAACTTTATTTTTGAAGTTGGTAGCTAGCTATGGAATTGGGTTGTTGATCTTCTCGTTCTTGAGGATATCAAGAAGGACCCTACTGTTGCAGTTGGGGCACTTAGGGTTGGGATCAGCACCTGAAAGAAGAACATACATCAAGCACCCAAGACAACCTACCAGCACCATTGGCTTTGCTTCTTCTGATGAAGAAGACACGCACGACATCTCTGATGACGCATTCGAAGATTCCAATGATGATGATTCATCCGTTGTTGTTGTTGATGATGATGCTGGGAAACACATCAGCTTCAGATTCAGTTCCAACTCTGCACCACTCTTTGCTGTGTCCCCTTTCATCTGCTTAAGAAAATTAAACATGAGTAATCAATCATCCAAAGAAAAGAAAGATAGATTGATTGATTGATTGAGATGTTTACCTGCTTGCGGAAAGACAATATGAATAGAAGAAGGTTTTGTGTGAGTGATTCTGATTCATACGGTGATTGTTATATAGTTGAATTGAATAATGGGGGCATAGAAATATGGAAACAAGATTTAATGGAAGGTAAATGTCAAGAACATTATACCACGCGCAATGCAATGTATTCAGTAGATACGATGATAGTTTATGGTGTGCCAGCTACCCCTTTCATTAATTGCTAAACATGCTTCTTTTTATCCCATTTTGACACGCTATTATTCATCTAATTATAAGCTTCAAACTTCAAACAGTTACTTTTATAATATTTCTTAGTTCTAATCTAGTAAAATTTGAAAGATCTAGAAGTCTCTTCTTTGTTTACAATGGGATAACGTGACAACATATTAGTATTTAATGCATTTAAATTTGAACAAGTTAATGATAAAAACTAAATTAAAAACTTTTTAAATTTTGTTAGATCAAAATTAACAGAAAAAATTTATAACGTCATTTTAATTTATTTCTTATAACCCTTTCTACTACTATAAGTACTTATTTAATATCTTTTGTTTTGATAAAATCTATCTCTCCATATATATATATATATATATATATATATATATATAATCCCGTTACGTTACCAACAGTATTTCTGCCAACTTCTACTAACTCATATATAGCTGTGTTTAATGAAAATGTCTTTGTGGATGTATCTAATAAAAATGTCTTTTTTATGGCTGTATTTAATAAAAGTATCTTTATCAATATATTTTCTGTATGTATCTCTTTATATATGTATTTAAAATATAATAACTAACTATTATTAATAATAAGTTAGCAGATAATATATTAGTACCCTATATTTTTTCATATATATATATATATATATATATATACTTTTCTTAAAATATCATTTTGTGAAAAAGTAAGTAAATAAATAAAGCAAAATTCATCTGATATTCTATTAATACCAATATATTTTTTCCACAATGCCGATAGTCTTTTATACATCATCACGGATCTTAATTAATTAAAGCATTGTACATGTTAAGTGGAGAGAATAGACCAAAAGTCTCCTTAGTATTTATGGAATGATGATAATATATAGTGAACGATGATACAAAAACATGGCCGGGGGATATACATCTGGAATCAGGAATAATCAAAGCATTAATATAATAGATATTTTGTTTTGAGGCCAATATCATCCATAAATTGCGAAATTTGACCATTCTTCAGTTAGAGAGTTTGACAAGATACGAATTGTCATCATAAATAATTAAAATTTGCACCTACATTTGGTTGAGTTATAATCATACATATATACAAAAAGTCTTAGGTGTCTTTGTTGAGTTTCTCGTATTAATTTTCCTTTATATTTTTAGTTAGTCCACAATTTGTGCTCATATTGCGTGCTGTTTCTAAGTTCCAATTACTAATATTGATCATAGAGTAGTCATATGTTAATTGGGAAATTGATCCTCTCTAGTGAAAAAAATACTTGAGAAAATAAAATATAATTTTTTATCTTTAATTCTTTAAATAGGACTAAAATTAAATAGGAGAGAAAACAATAAAAAATTAGATTAAACACTAGACAGTATTCAATTTTTTTTTTCACTAAAAATGATCCACTCCCTCCAACATATATAAACTTGTTTTACCTTTTATGTGTTGAAATTAACTTCCAACTTGATAAATAAAGTACGCAGATAGTACAAAAACAAAAGAAAAGAAAAATTAATGAAATCAACAGAATATTTTGCACACATTGAAAATAGTATATATGACCAATGTCAGTCATGATAATTTTATAAATAACAACTAACAACTAATTAATCCTCTTATCTTTGTATGTGCACTTAGAGATAAAAGATGATCTAGAGAAGTTAAACATGAGAAGTGTCAGCAGCAACAAATTTTGTGATTTGTAATTATCAATTAGTTATTATTGATATTTTTAATGGTGTGAAATTTCATCTAATAATAATATAGAATTACTCACTTTTCTTTTGTTGATTAACTACCGACCAGATTTTAATAAAAATGTTCGCCCGCTAGACTTTCTCATTAAACATTCCAGTTAGACAATAATTATTGTTAGCTAGCTAGGTGTTTTAAAAAGATTTAATTATAATTAGCTCTTTGTAAGTTTCGATATATATTTTGAATATTTGAATAAAAATAGTACGGAGAGAACCCTAATCCAAATAAGTGGTTTATTGAATGAAGATTGAAGAGTATCAATAGATTGAGGATGTTAATTATTTGCAGCTAAAGTTAGTTCAAATTAAACTTGGGTTACCAACTCAGTAAATACCTTACAACTCAATTCATTGAATTGCTAATTAATTAAAATGGAGTAGATTGGCATGATCAAAAACTCATCAACCGCAACTACTGCTTTTGAAGCTAGTGATCATTCAAGAAAGCAGATTGTTAGTTTCTGAATTATATAGGCTCTAAAACTGGTGGCCATGCTGTAGATGAATGCAAATATATAATGTTGATGTACCAAATCTTTCATGATAATCACATTTAATTTGATAACTCCTCTTAAAGAGCCAGACCTAAGCAATAATAGTATATAAGAGAGAGTAAAAGAAGGATGACGATTCTTAAAGAACTTTTTATTTTTAATATTGGAGTGGTAGTGGTGTTTTTTTTAAATGTGGATTGTTGGGGTGTTATACTCAAATGTGGAATCGTTTAACTAGAGAAGCAGAAATCAGACCGTCCGATTTATTAGAGGTACAAAAATCGGACCGTCCAATTTCTAGAGGTACACAAATTGGACCGTCCGATTTGTAGAGGTACAGAAATCGGACCATCCGATTTGTGGTAAAAAAAAATTAAAAAATTTTAAGTACAGAAATCGAATCCAGAAATTTGTGTACTTTCCACAATTTTAAAAAACACCAAAAATTACAATATTAAGGTATATCACCACTTTTACTTCCATAACAAAAAAAATTATCCCATTCTTAAAACCGTTAAATGTTAATTGAAGTAGTGTTTAAAAATTTTTCTTTGTTTTTTAGTTCTTTGATATATTTTAATCAAGTATTAAAATAGTTAAGATTTCATTTTAATTCCAAAATTTTAAGTATACACTAAAATCAATTATTAAAATCAGCTATTATGAATATGTGTATGTAGTATATAAATATAAGTATAGTTTAACTCATTTTTAATGTGTATTTTATATTTTAATATATATTTAATATTAATAATTAATTTTAATGTACATCTAATATAATTATTTAAAATATATATAACATGACAGTGTATAAATATGTATTATTATTAATGAAATTCACTACCTTTGAAAAGAAAATTAATGTATTATGTTACGTTGTTCAATTAAATCTTCATTGCAGCCAATGAGTAATAGCTCAAATGGCATAAACTCCTCGTACTCAATTAAAAGGTTGCGGGTTCGAGTCTCCTATCTTTTGGTAAAAAAAAATCTTCATTGCAAATATATAATTGTTAGTGACTAATATTAAGAGAAACATACATAAAAGTAGAAAATAAAATATTGTTACCGTGAAATTTAAACTTCATTCAAATTAATGGCATTGATTAAACAAAACAAAGAAAAGGAAAACATGTAATCAAATTCAAAATTTTGTAATTTTAATTAATCTTTTATTCTGTAAAATTAGTTTAATAGTTATGATTAAATTGATTGGTGATTTTGAACACTTTTGCCCTTTATATGGGAGATTGCATGGGAACCATCCATGTATGGCTTCTGACAAATTATGCTTCCTCCTGCCAGAGCTCCAGTAACTTGTTTTGTTCTTTGTCTTTCCTTTTCTACGCAAGATATAAAATTGTGCACAAATAAATTTTATTTTCACCGTCTATCTAATCCATCTAAATATAGTAAAAGTGCGTAAGTGCTGGGTTTAAGAATAGCACTAGCAGTCACCTATTTTTACATTGGTGAGAGTGGATATTAATTTATTTTTAATGCTTACGGTAGATGTTAATTTGTGTTTTTGGTTAGGCAACTTACTTTACCAGGTAAATAAATTAAATACTTTAAAAAGCGTAGTACATAAATTGGTTGAACAGTTATTGCTGTGATTTTACAAAGCTACCAGAATGGCAAGAACTTGTTGGTCATCGAGTGTGTAACCTGTTGTGTGTCGACTGCGGATGTGAGAAGATGTAGCTTTCACAATTTAATTATGAGTATTTACCCAGATATTTTAGGAGAAAGTTTAAAGGCACCACTTTTATTAAAATTTGATTAGTACTTAATAAATAAAAAAAGTGAGTAATTCTATATTATTAGATGAAATCTCACACAATTAAAAATACTAATGATGACTAATTGATCGCTACAAATCACAAAATTTGTTGGTACCCTAGCATCCCTCGATACTTTAGTTCTCAACTAAAATTAATTACTCGATTGATCTCTAACCATTAATTTCGTTAGTTACTTAGGTTCTTTACTCCATCAACTCTAGCGAAAAATAAAATGATCCATGACAATTCTAATATGGAACAAAATAGTCTCTAACCCCCTCTCTTCGAAAACGACACTATTGTCCCTAATTTCCATCATATCTCACATAACTCTAACATTCACATTCTCCTTCTTCACCTTCACAATCTTTTTCTCTATTTTTTCCTTCTTCATCTTCAGCTCCAAGATCAAGCATAATAGGGGTGTTTGCAATATGGTTTGGATCGGTTTTAAATAAAAAACTCATTCGATTCGAACACTAATTTTATTTGTAGGGCGGTTTGGATTGAATTTGTGGTTTTGTAAATTACATATATATATATAAAATAAGTCTCATCATCAAATTTTAAATAACCAACAATGACATAACAAGTTTTAATAATATCTTAAAAAACTAATAACACCATAACAATAGAAATGAAATTATAAGTGAGTTAAAATAAATAAATAAATAAATAAATCATATTTTGAACATGAAATGTTTATTAAATAATAATCATATATGAATAATATAAAAATATATAACAAATTAATCATGTTATAATAAAATTGTAAATATAATAATAAAATAATAATATTATAGTATATTGTGCGGTTTGAATTAGATTGGATCAGTTATGAGAAGTAGATCCGAAATTCGATCCAATCCAACGGTTTATAAAAATTAAAATCCAATCAAATTTAAATTAATGCGGCTTTAATCGATTTTCGGTTTGAATTGAATTGGATGAGCGGCTTAATTTGAATCGGTTTGGATTTGAATACTCCCAAGCCGCCATGGTATTGTGTCGCACCTATCTCAACATGTCATAAATCACACACTTCTCAAATCTTTGTAACTGGTCCCACCTCCTCCACACTTCACCCACCAGAAACATCTACCTCCACGACTCCACGTCCTCGATAACAGCATCACTTTCAATCCCGACAACGTCCATCACATTCTCAGATAGACCAAGTTCCACAACTATCCCAAGGGCACGTCTTCTCCGGCAAGTAATATAGATTGCTGGATATTAGGACATCATGAAAAGATTCTCCTTCGACATTATATGCACATTTTCATTTGGAATGAACCCCGAGTGCTTCATTCATTCTCTTCCGGAGTCCAAGCTGGCAGACAGCTTCGACCTTGCATCCAAGCTATCAGTATAGTGCGCAATGTCGTTGTCGTCGCTCATATGAAAACTGAAGCGATTACTGAACATTGGTTTGGAAAAGAAGCTGAAGGAAGCGATCAGAGTGGTGACCAATGTGACCATGGAGATGATAGGACAAAGAATGAGGGAGATGGCGATGACAACGTCGAGTCTTAACAAATCGGATTTGCTGTCTAAATTAATGGGATCCATCGAAGAAGACAATTACTTGAGAGACATAGTCATTAGTTTTCTTAGTATGAATTGGTTGAGAACAAGTTGAGAATTTTTCTTCTTGTGAATATTGAAGTTGCAGAGTGTGCATTGTGTAACTTGAAGTTGCAGTGTTAGACTATTAGGGTTATGCGAAATATGATGAAATTTGGGAGAGAACAGTGTCGTTTCTGAACAAAGGGCCTCAGAGACCATTTTGTCCTATGTTAGAGTTGTCAGGGACTATTTTGTCCTCCGTTAGAATTGACGGAACAAAAGAACTAAGTGACTAACGAAATTAATTATTAGGCACTAATTGAATAATTAATTTTAGAAAAAGTATAGGTAGACAATAAAAATACTAAACAATGTGAACAATGAATATATCGAATGTTCATTTCACTAGGTGTGCAGATAATTATTCTAATATTAAGATTTAGGTGTATAATTTGGAGGTATAGTGTATTTTAATTTAATTGGTAATTGTTTATATTGTTCAAAAAAATTATTGGTTACCTAACATTACCTTTAATTTTAATGAAAGACTAGAGTGTTTGATATAAAATTTTTTGAAGACCAAAATAAATAAATCCTCTTTAATTATTCACAATTGTTATATCATTAGAATTTATTATGTGACATATATTTTATATATCACCACTTTTATTAATGCCTTTTTACCTAACAGTAAGAATAGAATTGAATGGTTATAAAATATTTAGAATATAATAAATAAAAAATAAAAAATATTAATCTTATTAATAAAAATTTATATATAATTATCTTCATATAAAATTGACCATAAAAAATTATTAAAAAATAATTTAATCATATAAATTTTCACCTTAAGACAAAATAATAATAAATAAAAATCTTCTTTATTGATCCCATTAAAAATGAGAGTCACAATTCACAGATGCCCTGTTTAGCCTGAAACGATTTTGCATTTGCCCTTAGGAAGAAATTTTATTTTCATGTATGGTCGGTGTAAAAATAGTTTAAAGAGACGTTTAATCATATATTATCCTATTAATAAAATTAACTACTTTTAAATTCACAAGTTGAATAGTTATTTAAATACATAAGTTTAACCGAATAATAATAATAATAATAATAATAATAATAATAATAATAATAATAATAATAATAGAAGAATGTTAGGGGATCAGCAACTTTGTGATTTATAGCCATCAATAATGGTTTTAATGGTATGAAATAGGTCTAAAATTTCATCCAATGGCTCACTTTTCTTTGCTGGTTACATGCTGACCAGAATTTAACAAAGTTGCTGGCCCCGAGACTTTTCCATAATAATAATAAATGTTTAAATAATAATAGCTACTTTTTACTCGCATCATACATTTATGCTTTCTTAATCTCCTGCTTCCAGCTACTTGGCCGACAATAGTTGGAACTTGGAATCATATCATCATAGTAATCCAAGCCATATTTTGTTATTCATCGGTTAACACATGATTCAAACAATTTGCACCTTCCACTGAATGAGATTATGTGGAAATCGCATTGAGATGGAGTTCAAAATCGCAAATCATACAGGGAGCAAATCTTTTACAACATTCCCTTGCAACGAATTATAAGATACAACTTTACAAATGGGGCAGAAAGACGAACACCATGAATATACTTGCCACATTTTGTTTAATCCTCTAAAATCTGTTGTCGCTCGAACTCCAGAATCCGCTCTGCTAGAGGGCTTGCAGTGCCATTTGTAGTTCCATTGCTTCCTCTACACTGCTGCAGTTGTTCCTGGAGATGCCGCACAAGCTCGTTCAGTCTTCGAATATTCTTTTCTTGTACTAAAATGATCTGCAGAAGCAACAACCATTAAAAGAAAACTTTGTAAATAATAGATAGAATGGCTACACCAGATAATTTTATGAGTAAATATTAGAGTTACATAGAATAAAACATGGAGAAGAAAAGCTAGAAGGTATGCGATTAGGTAAACATTTAACAGTGCTACTATGATTAGTTTAAACTTTAAAGGAACTAGTATAGCCACCATAAACTCAGACTATGTCATTGTTGGTGAGAGACAAAATGTATGTACCACTAAGCAACGTCATTAATGGTTCCCAAACATATCACATAACTAATCAACATTCAAACAGCTAACTAATGGTTTACTATGCTTTCGGAAAAAAAGAAACCTAGTGGTTTACTATGGTCTTCTACAAGTCCATATGTTCACTCAAAACAATATCCAATATGCAGAGAGATGCCAATCAAAGCAATATATTATACAACTAGAAGAATATCTTCTAAGCTTATGTGAATAGATTTTATCAGCTATAAGCAAAGAAGACCGAAGGGGCAACAACACAATTTCTTATCTTACATATATAAAGCAATTTGTTAAGCTAACGAGCTAAAAAATGGTTATTCATAATAAATTACCTCCCCCTTTCCCATTAATTTCATTGTTTAAGGAAGCAATAACCAACAATCATGAGATTCAAACCAAAGACATTAACCCCGACCCCACAAAAAAACCTTGCTATCTATGGTAACCTAAGCAAAATATAGCTTCCACCAGTGCGGCCAGTCTTGCCAGAACGGCAAAAGTTATCTTCTTGTCAACAAATTCATAAACTTTTGGTGCACGGCCTATCGAGTTTCCTATGTCCTAACTTAGCAGCATGAATGTTTTTTACGCAATGTGAGACTAATACATAACACAAAGTTCACTATCCTAAACAGTATAGGACTTGTATTCCCTTGTTACAATTAACTAATATACTTAACCTACTAACACTACTTGCTACGCGTCATTTTTCTTCTCTTTAAACAAGGTAATGAAGATGGAGCACAGACTTTGTAAAACTCATATAAGGAAGAATTAAACGGATCGAGGGTAACATATGAGCACATGCACTCAGCCCGCTAAGGAACAATGGTAACTAGGAAAAGCAAGTGTAGAAACTCGTAACTATCTATCTGTTTGATAATTGCAAGACCTACAATCATCATCATCAACAAAAAAAAAACAACTACAATCTAGTCTTATCCCCGCCCCCCTCTCTCTGTTGTAAGATAAGTTGATAACACGCATCTTGAATCAAAGTGCAACCTAACAGACTTAGAACAACAACACACCAAAGAGATACTGGATCATAGCTAAAATACTACAAATTATAAAACAGAGATGCACAAAAACCAAACAACGTGGAGAATGGGGATAAACCAAAACAACACCTTCTCCTTTACAGTTTCTTCACCCTTTGTAATCTGATGCTGCTTTTGAGATAGAGCGGTATTTGAGTCAACATCGGCCACTAGCTGTTGCTTCCACTCGAACTGCGAAGTGATTATGAGTATAAGCAGCAGAAAAACAAGCAACATGGGCCTCGACATGATTCCCAATTAGCTAATTACACGCTAAACACCTGCTTAACATTAAATAAAGAAACACCAAAACAATAGTAATTACTTCAGTTGCTTCTTCCTGAAATTAGAATGGGAAATTTGGGAATTCTTACATAGTTATGCTTATGTACAATATAAGTAGCTAAAAATCCCAAATTGAAAATGGACAAGTCAAAGGAAGTCAATGAGCGAAATCAGATAAAGGTCGTTGAAATTAGGGTTGTATTGAGAAACTCAAGTGGTATTAAAGGGGAAGAAATCGAGATCAGCGTGAAAAGAACTTACAGATTGATGTGAGCGAGAAAACCCGAAATTCATTATGGATCTGCAACCTACGTGCTGTGTCCTGTGAGGGAGAGGTTTGTAAAAGCGCTAAAAAGAATTAAAGGAAGCAGAGAGAAGGCGAGTTTTGTGGGAATATCGGAAATGGGAATGGAAACAGTTAGAGGTGATTGAGGAAAACGGAAAGGGGATTCTGGGTAGTAATTTAGGGTTTTAGGGATTGGGAAGATGAGAAACGTAAGTAAGGAACAACAAGGAGCAAGAAGTTTGAGCTGCTTCTTTTTCTTCTTCTTTCCGTATAGCTGCTGACCAATTTACAGTGGTAACTTTGGGAGACGAAGGCTTATTGTGATTAGCTGCGCACCCTCCAGGGCAATACCCCAAGAGAGTAAAGTAAAGGTAAAGGTCAATTCTATAACAAGAATATTGTATGAACATGTAAATTAATCACTAAAATAAATCATTAATATAAAATATATATTAAAACTAAATTAAAATATTTTTTATATATCAAATATATTAATAATTAATTTTAGTAATTAATTTTAATATATAAATACTATTTTTAATTTTCTAAAAACATAGATGTTAACATATGATATTCTTTTTATTCTTATGCTTATCTAATTTTCACTTGAAAAATTAATTATTTTAATTAAATTATTTATCTAATATAAAAATTAATTATAAATTTTTAAATTATACAAATTTAATTAAAAATTTAATAAAATCAATTTTACTAAGTAGATAATAATTTGCCAATGAGTAATAGCTCAAATGGCATAGTCTCCCCATACTCAACTAAGAGGTTGCGGGTTCAAGTCTCCTATCTTTGGTAAAAAAAAAAAGTAGATAATGATTTTTTGTAAACAATAAGTTCTAAAATTAGCCCAATAAAATAAAAAAGTAATTCACCCTCAAATTATCTTCTAAATTCTAACATTAGGATAACCATTCACATACCTAATGAATTAAACATCCAATTATTGTTAACTGTGCATGAGTAAACCGAATCAAAAGGAATAAGTATCAAATTAAGAATCAACATAACAATATGCATATCTATTGAATTGAACATCCGACATATGTTACTAGTAACTACTTAATCAAACAAGCTACATAAATATTAGACTAACCATCCGCATACCTAATGAACAGAACATTTAGCTTATTATCCATTAGTAACTACATGTGAATGAGAGAAATTGTCGTTGGTGAATGACGATGGGGCATCACAAAGCAGCTCATCCAAGTTAGACTCCATTTACGTGCATGTGACTGTTATGCATGTATGAAAATGTAGTAACATATGGCGTTAGACGTCGAAGACACTACCGCGCACGATGACGCTTGAAGGTTGTGGTAGGCTTAGAGAATGGGGGTTGAATCTATGCCTTTCTTTTAAGTTGCTGTTATGACCCTCTAAAACAAACTTTGAATTCCGATTCTGTTTGAACTCAGCAACGAAAATTTATGAGACAATTTATTTTTGTCTCATGAATATCAGAAAACAGAACACAGCAGAGAAGAGAAAAGCTAACACCAGCATATATCCTGGTTCGGTTGCCTTGTGCTATGCAACCTACGTCCAGTCTCCTCCACAACTATGGAAGAATTTTCACTATAGTTAACAGTATTACATACACAAATTCCACAGGATTGACCCAATCCTTTCACACTCAAGTTCTAACCTAACTATTCACTCATAGTGCTAACCTAACTAAGAAAGGGATACCTCACAGGTACAAGATACAAGACATAGACATACCTAAAGAAATCAGAAAATAACTCTAGGCTTTTCTCTCAAGTGTATCACTCAACCTTTTTCCACTCATGGCTTTTACTTTAGCTTTCTCACAATGCCTTTTCTCACAAGAAATTACAGAAATATAAACATAAAAAAGTACATCACAATCTGTAAAACATGAAGGAGATTGACTTCATCAACAGCCTCTTTGCTATGTGAAAAACCAGCTTTGCAAACCTCTGATTCTGTTCTTCAGTATTGGCCGAATGCTTCTTTGATAGAAAGCATTATCCAAGTAGAGGAACTTCACAGGGAACTCTTTACAGAGCACAACTCACCAAACTCTGGTTTCCTCTCCTTACCTCTGAATGAACAGAAAATCTTCTTTTATCTCCTTGCATGTTGCTGGGTTTCTCTCTCCGAGGTTAATCCTCGAGCTGTGTGCTTCACTCACACACCACATCACATTTTTTCCAGTTAATCCCCAAATTGGAAGTTTGAGTCTGACCTTCTTTCTTGACCGAGAGCCTCAGGGAAGCAAAGAAAATTATTTTCAATAGTGAACCCAGATCTGAACCCTTGAGATACTTCTTGGTCCCCAAAAAACAATCTTGACCATTGATGTACAACAGTGGTGAACAAAGATTGCTTTCTTCATTTTTCCCAAATTAGGAATTTTCAAGCTGTCTCATTTTTGCTTGACCGAAGACATTTGAGTAGCAAAAAGAAAGTTGTTCAGTGGTAAACCCAAATCCGAACCATTAATAATGTGCTTTGGCTCCAAGAAACTTTGTGAACCATTGATTTACAGCAGCAGAGATCAAATACTTCTTTCTTCATTTAACCAAAAATGGTAAAGCAGAAGATTTGAGATGAAGTGAAGAAAGTAAGTTGCATACAAATGGAAATAAATCACCTTTTAATTTCTAACTCAACTTGATGGGTGATTAGATCTTTGCTTTATGATTAAGCTTTCTCTTTCTTTTTTCTCTGATAAAAGTAGCAGGAGGAACGCAACTCTCTTTCTAATGTTTTGTTGCTGACCGAAGCAATAAAAGAGAGTGAAGACTTCAATCTTGTATGAGAAGCTTGGTGGGATCAGCTTGGGTAAGCATCTCGGGCTTGGGTTGGCTTTCTTCATATTCAGCCCGTTGGTTTCTTTGGTTTTGTTTCTTTTGGGCTCCAGTTGACTAACCAACCCATTAGCCTTGATGTTTTATTTTTATTCCATTTTGGGCTGCTAGACAAAGTCTTGGCCTGCAATGTTTAATAAATAATTAGCAACATATCATTATTAACACTCAACACTAATTATTTATTTTACCCAAAAATAATGTTTGCCATCACTAATTAATTTAGTTAATTTCTTAACTCAACAACGCTGCTATGGGATCTACACGGCCGGCGGCGGGTGGACAGCGGAAAGGAGGATGCATGGGGCTGCGCGCGATCTCACATTGCAACGGAGCGCAAACGGGACGAGGAGAGGCTGGACAGCGTCGGCGGGAGGCTGGGTGGCGTGACTGGCGTCGGTCCGGACAGCGGGGAAGTGTAGCAGTGCCAGGGTGACTCGGCGGACCGGTGATTGCAAATGGAGAATGGAAGTTGGCGTAATATTAAGAGTAACTATACTAATTGTAATTTTGTTTAATTGCAAATCCTTATTTTTCAAAATCCAAAATTTGAAATTAAAAATAATTAATTAATAATTTAATTTGTAATTTTAATTTTAATTTTTTATTCTATTATTCACATTATTTAGTATTCTCCTAGTCTCTTTATACTTTTTCTTTTGAGTATTTGACTTGTTCAATAATTTTGCATAAGTTAAAATTATTCTATTGAAATTTTTCAATCATCATCTATACCTTGTTTTTTTTTAAAACAAAATATACATTTTTAAAATATAAATAAAGTTGATTTTGTCTAAAATAACTCACTTATATAAACACTTCAACAACAATATAACATAATCTTATTATAATTTTTTTTTCAATAATAATATAACATATTAAAAAAAAACATAATAACAATAAGATATATAAAAAAAAAACATAATAAAAATAAGATATAACTCTACTCTTAATTATATTCTCTTAATAGAGAATAAGCAAAAACTGTTACTCTAAACTCATATTGTATTATGAACTTCACTTAAATGATATTATTACACATGATGTTTATTTGTACATTTGAATATGCTATTTTTTTAATCACCAAGTCATGGCTAATAAACTCCAACTAATATTTCTACGAGTAAAACCCCTCTCCGGTCCCTAACTATTTACGAAATTGACCTGGCGCTCTCTCACCATTAGAAATTAACAACGCGGTCCTTAACCATTCTTTCCGTGTGACCAAAAAGACCCTCTTACCGGTACTTCCGGTTAAGAGGGTCCTTTCGATTACACGGAGAGAATGGATAAGGACCGTGTTGTTATTTTCTAATGGTGATGGAACCGGGGAGGGATTTTACTTAAAATTAAAAAATAAATAAAAAAAAAGCATTGTTTTAAGTTTTGCATCTAATGCATTTTGCCATATTTTACATGTGGACGGAGAGCAAACAACGTTAAACTTAATAGATAGCACAAAATCATTAACAACGAGACTTAACATAAAAGTGATAATTATTTGGGTTGATTAAGCATTATTATGTCTTGGATTCAGGGTTTTAAGAATGACATGTATGTTCTATATTGTTGAACCTAAATAAAAAAAAGTTAGTCCAAGATTATTATTCCATACACCTTTTTCTAAAAAAATTAAACTATTTTTCTTATTAGTGGAATTAAATTCATCAACCATAATTTTAATAGTAGGGTTACACGTAGAGACTAAATATTCTTTTTAAATTTTTAGAAGTGATATTTGTTTCATTCAAATGTTCGTGATATGACGAATTAATTTTAATTTAATTTTACGTATTTTAATTTTGTTTATTTAGTTACTAATTTGAATTTTATGTCAGAGGATTTAGAATTTTCTTTATTTAACCTAAAGTTGATTGAGTTTCTTCGATTTAATTTTCAAACCAGTGAACAAATTAGATTGAGGTATTTCTTTCTTGTTGCATCAAGAAATGAATATAAAGAGAATCAGTTGTTTTTTTATTCAATTTCTTGATGCAACGAGAAAGAAATGCATCAATCTAATTTGTTCACTGGTTTAGAAATTAAATCGAAGAAACTCACTCAATTTTAGGTTAAATAAAGAAAACTCTAAATTTTCTGACATAAAATTCAAATTAGTAACTAAATAGACAAAATTAAAATACGTAAAATTAAATTAAAATTAATTCGTCATATCATGAACATTTGAATGAAACAAATATCACTTCTAAAAATCTAAAAAGAATATTTAGTCTCTACGTGTAACTCTACTATTAAAATATTTAGTCCCTAATCATCTAGCAAAGGACCTGGCGTCCCCTGACTATTAGAAAATAATAACACAGTCCTTATCCATTCTCTTGTGTGACTGAAAGGACCATCTTGTCGGTTTTTAGGTAAAAAGTAACCGAAAGTATCGGTAAAAGAGTCTTTTTGGTCACACAAAGATAATAGTTAATGACCGCGTTGTTAATTTCTAATGGTGAGGGAGCGCCAGGTCAATTTCGTAAATAGTTAGGACCAGAGAGGAGATTTACTCTATTTCTACAAAGTTCTAGCATATCAGATTGGCAATCCGTTTAATTTTCCTACTTAATAATAATTTCATTACATGATAACATAATTATGATAAATTCTAGTTACAAATTTTAACTTTAAACAGTGAGTCATATTTAATAGTTTCATTCAATTTTTGACTCTACTCTTTATTATCAACTTGTTAGTAAACATCATTTGTTTTTTTTTTTATTTATTTCTATGTCTTACCCATATTTATCAATTTGAATAAGTAATTTTTTAATTCATGAAAGTTCTAGCAATTTTTAAAATTTTTAATTCAACTTAAATTCTTTACCTTGATTATAGGTGATTGATAAGTTTAGTTTAATTTTAACAATTTTGGATCAAACTAAACTTTGAGAAGAATTAGCATGTTTATTTTTTTAAAATAACAGAAGTTGCTACTAACTAAACTATTCCTCTTTTCTAACCTGAGCTATTCATTCCTTCACAGTTTTACAAGTACATTTAAAATCGATAAATATTTTTATGTGACGAGATTATAAATTTTTAAATAATTTAACATACTTACTACATAAATTTAAATTAATCATCTAACTGTTGACGATATTATTTTTTATAAAATATCTCTTTTAAAATAAGAAAAGAATATGCTTTTAAATCTAAACTTTGACTTAAACTCTTAGTTAGGATTTTTTTTTAAACAATTTTGTTTGATTTTGTAAAATTGCTTTTATCACAATAGGCGGCAACGAGGGAAGAAACTTGCTGCTTTGCCTCTTTAAAACATGTGATGTACCATAGTGTATATATAAAAGATCAACTAAGAGTCTGTTTGAAAAATTTAAAAGTAATTTTT
Source organism: Arachis ipaensis (assembly GCF_059453495.1). NCBI lineage: Eukaryota > Viridiplantae > Streptophyta > Magnoliopsida > Fabales > Fabaceae > Arachis > Arachis ipaensis. The sequence continues at coordinate 6,529,996 of NC_142443.1, read as the reverse complement.
TTGAATTTTTGACTTATGAAAAGTAGTAATATTAGTATGTATGTATTTAGATTAGAGTTTACAAACGAAAATTTGTATAAAATTGATTTTACAAACTTAATTTTGATAAAAAGTGAGTTGGTGTTAATGTAATTTATGTTTGGTAATTTTGTATCAAAATATATTATAATAAAATGAATGTTGTTTGGATTACATCATTCAAAATTATGTTTAGACAAAAATTACTACAAAAAAAGAAATAAATTTATATCATTCAAAACTATATTATTTTAACACTCTTTTGACTATAATTTCTTTTGAAAAGAATTTAAATTTACGTGTTAAAATTTAGTACTCTTCTTTAATACTCTTTTTATATTTAATTATATCTTTCTAATAAAATTTATATTATAAAAATTAATAATAATAAATAAAATATATACTAATTTAAGAACATATAATAAAAAATATACAAAGTCAAATAAAAAAATAAAGTTCTATAAAAAAATACATATTAATAAAAATGATTAAAAAAATTTATATGAACAATAAATACTAAAAGTTCTATTAAAAAAATACAATAATATACATAAGTGAACATAAAAAAAATTCTAAACAAAATTATTCATACTATTAACAAGAAAAATAAATAAAAATTGATAAAAATTAAAACTTAACAAAGAGTACTAATAATAATATTAAAAAAATATTTGTTTGTAAAATATAGCCATGAAAAAAAAAATTCAAGAATTTTGATAATTGTATTTGATATCTTTTATTGTAAATAAAATTGAATGATAAAATTGGTAGAATGTAAATTAATTTATTAAGTAAACGCAAAAGCTACCATTTGTTGCTTCTGCTGAACGGGAGTTCAAACTTAGAATTATGTTCGCGTTTAGAGGAACAAAGTTAACCAAACAAAAATTACAGCGTTCAAAAATATTGAACGTACTTTTTATGCTTCCAACGTGTTTACCAAACACACACTTAATGTCCAGTATAATTTTCAAAACCAAATTGCAGCTTTTTAAGAGGTTATTTCGCATTAAAAAAATAACTTATATCATACTATTACTACTTTTTATCGCATTTTTATAAAATAAGTATTTTTAGGACTAAAAATCCAAACACAAAATAACTTATTTATAAACTACTTTTAATATAATCATTTATTGTTTAAGCTATTTTTTCAAAAAAAACTTAATTAAAATTTTTACCTAAATTAGACTTAACAAATTAATTATCATATATTTATATATAAATATATATTATTTAATTTATTTTTAATATTTATTTTATATATATATATTCTACCTACATAACCAAGTTGATAGCTACATGATTAATTTATTAATACACCGTTTATGGTATGGGCAAGAATGTGACATAGTATAATATAAGTGGCATTTATTAGAACGGTGTTGCACTTTATAATAAGTAGTGAATATGCATTAAAAGTTCCCGGTTATATGTTATTCGTGGTTGTGGACCAGTACTAACCTTTAAAAATAAACGCAAAATAATGGAAATGGTGCAATTTCCCATATATAAGAGCCAAATATATGATTAACAACATACCCATAAGACCATATCTATCCATCTATCCCAAGATCCTCCTTGCAGCATCAACCACATGCCATTGCCCACACCTTCATACTTGATTGGCGACCCAAGCATGTATGAATAAGGAAGGTGCTAATCAATTGCTTTAGTTTGCTTAATCATATATTTAGTTATTTAATATTAATAATGATGTCAATGCAATTCAACGTTGGTTTAATATATATTCAGATGCACAATAAAGAAATGTAACGAATAATATAATCCTTATCCTTACTATTTTACTATGAAGAGTGCATCATTTGTTTGTAATTTTGTATACAACGTAACATTGATCCAAAGGCTATGCAACGCTAAACACTAATTAATTAATAGTCATAATTAAACTCTAGAGAGGTCTTGAGAATATTGGGCAGTAGTTTGGGACCTCCTAATAAAAAAGAAGCCTAGAGCTAACAAAGTGAAAACGAAGAAAGTGAAGACCACCAAAGGGTATGACAGGAAGGTGTTAATTTTGTTTGATGATTGCTTGGAACATTGACAACCATTTCCCGTTGGAACCCTTGATTTGGGAACCCTTGATTTGGGAACTGTTGATTTGGGAACCCTTAGCCTGATTCTCCTGTTTGCTGTCCCTTGTGGTGGCGATGGCCGTGAGAGTGTTGATTCATCTAACTTGATGATATCATCATTTAGGATCTCTGCATAACAATCCTCTTCTTCATTCACCTACATGTTACCATAATTTTATTCAATTCCATCACACTTTCCAACTACACATCAGAATATATCAAATCATTTTTCTGTTTTTCTTATACAATTGTTCAAGTTACCTGAGGGTGATTTCTGGGATTGGCTACATTGGCTTCATTGGCTTGATTGACTTGATTGGCTTCATTGGCTATATTAACTTCATTGGCTTGATTGACTTGATTGGCTTCATTGGTTATATTGACTTCATTGGCTACATTGGCTTCATTGGTTTCATTGGCTATATTAACTTCATTGGCTACACTGACTTCATTGGCTTGATTGGCTTCCTTGGCTATATTGGCTACATTAGCTTCAATGGCTTCATTGACTTGATTGATTTCATTGGCTACATTGGCTTCATTTGCTTGATTGGCTTCATTGCCTTCATTGGCAACTCTATGACTGGATTCAATTTGGCCAGTAGTAGATGGAGAACTATTACTACTGCTAGTCCTCTTGGAGCTGCATCCAGTCTCTTTATCTTGAATAGGCACATAAGTGTCCCCTTGAACTGTAACTCCTTCTGAGACTCCACAATCACTATCGTGTGAAGTTCTGTTAGAATGATCACTTGCACGGAATTCTGTATTCCTCTTGAGCCGACAAATTACCAATGAATCCTAATTCAAAACACAAAATTTACTTGTTGCACTTATATGAATACTAGGTTTGATGCCATATAAAGGTAGCCAGTGAATCGGAAGTACATAAATTATTTTTATGAAAATGTATGCTAAATTAGTGTTTACACAAGTCTTATACATAGTTATTTATACGGAGAATTAACACATGCAAAGTGCTATGTACTCTCAAGAATGAAACCAAGATTCACTCTAACTAACTAATTCACAGGTACTTAATCAAATTTTGACTTGTTTAAATCTTGATAATACATGAATTCTCTTACACAATCAACAGAAGAAGAATATCAACGAATTAACCTGAGATTTGTCATTGACGCAGTACTCATGCATAATCCATTCAGTTCTTTCGCCTTTAGGAGCTCGACCGAGATGGAATACCAAAGTGCGTTTGGTACCAATAACATTCTGACCAGACTTTACAACGCGTTCTTTCCCTGTGGCCTTCCAATATCCACATTCAGTTGCCCTTTTACTCTGTGAACCATTGGGATACTTTCTCCCCCGTGGCGAGAAGAAAAACCACTCGTTGTCAGATTGAATGAAGGATTTTCCTGTTTTCAAACATTTTTATAATAAATATTTATGTGGTTCAAGAAATAAGTAGATATATCATTCAAAGAGAAAGAACAAGGCTGACCTGGCAAATCCCAAGGCTCAAATGTGCAAAGCTCAAGCTCCGAAATGACCTGAACACTGTCCTCATCACCGTCCAGCTTTTTCCTGAGGTAATAAGAGATCAACTCCTCGTCAGTGGGACAGAACCTAAAGCCAGGGAATATCGAAGAAGCTGCTATTGACATGTGTGCTTCGCTTGAATCCCTGTCCACCATGATTCGAAGGTGAAGGTAGAAGGGTTTGGTGTCAGAGAGGGTTATATTGTTCTGTTCTTTGCTTGTTTGTGAGTAACAACAACTTGGTATGGCAATTTAGGCTTTTAGACTTTGAGTGAAACAGGGTCGGCTAGGGAACCAAGCAGGTTCGGTGTCATTCTTGTGACGTGCCATTCGCATGTTATCCACTTCGATTACAACTAGTCAGTGCTTCCGCTTTTATCTTTCACCCTCATTCTGACATCCCACCGTTTCCTTAGCTGCTTCATCTCATTTTTTATTTTCTTGTCTTAATCCGATTAAGTATTTGTTTGTATTAACGAATAAAAAATTCATATAAAATTAATTTTATAGATTTAATTTTAATAAAAAGTGATTTAATGTTAACGTGATCTATGTTTGATAATTTTGTATTAAAATAAATTATAATAAAATAAATATTATTTAAATTATATCATTTAAAATTATATTTAAATAAAAATTAAAATATAAATTTATATTATTTAAAATTATATTCTTTTAACATTCTTTGATTATATATTTAAAAAAAAATTAAATTTATATATTAAAATTTAGTATTTTTTGTCATAATTTTTTAGTGTTGTTCTTTATTAGTACTTTTTTATTTAATTTGATATTTTTAATAAAATTAATAATTTATATTATAAAAAATAATAATAATAAATAAAATATATACTAATTTAAAAATATATAATAAAAATGATACAAAGTCAAACAAAAAAATAAAATTTCATAAAAAATGTATTAATAAAATTAATTAAAAAAGTTATATGAATAATTAAAAATTCTATTAAAAAAATACAACTATATGCATTAGACAACGTCAAAGAAAAAACTTTAAATAAAAACATGATACTATGAATAAGAAAAAAAAAACTGATAAAATAAAAATCAAAGCTCAAAAAAAGTACTAAAAATGATAGTATAAAAAGAATAGTTATTTGTAAAGTATGACCATGAAAAAATACAAAAATTCTAATAATTGTTCCTAATGTATATCTTATTACCCATGAAATTAAATGGCAAAATTAGCATAAAAAATTCTTCAATTATTTCTCAATCTAATAATTGAACGCAAACGCAAAAATTACTACTATTTATTGTTTCTAGTAAACCGAACTAAAACACAAAATCATATTTGTATTTAAAAAAAAATTAACCAAATAAAAAGCTTTGGCTTTCAAAGATTGAATTTATTGTCTTTCACTCTTTTGGTAAATTGATTAGCATCACCTTAAAAATTTCTTCATAATTTTTTTTGGTATAATTTCAAATATATCAAATTTTAAACAATAAAATAACATGTTAATAATTTAGTGGTAAAGGAAAAGAAGATCATCTATTTCATAACTTAACTAGTATAATATTGGTCTCTTTCTTCTTGTTTTCAGTTTTCATAAATACGTTATCATCTTAGTCCGCCTAATAAATACACACAATTTTAGCTTAAAATGTTACTCATTATGATGTTTAATTTATAGCACTGAATTGTGTTCCAGAGTACATGTGTGGATGACCACTTGGTCGGGAATATTTTTTTAATATTTTTTTAATAATAATGCATTTCTCTTTACTGATTAGTAATCCAGACTTTTTACGCAACAAAAGTAACTTTCCATGCACACAAAAGCTCTAATCTCTGGACAAGGAAAAGAAAGATACCTTAAACAAAGTAAAGGTTAGCATCTACTTGCATCATAAGCAAAAACAAGTAGAATTTAGGAATAACTATTAGAATATGAATATCTTAACTTAGTCGTTTCAATTTGATTGCAGGTGCAGTTAACATGCTTGGATATCTATGGTTCCTACTCAATTAACCATATTTTGAGTGATTGAATTTTTGGTTTCTACTTAGAAAGTCAATTAATTAACACGATTGTTTTCTTTTGGTCAAGTTTGTTGTCTCCTGTTGACAATTTTCAATGTCCATTAATATTAATCACCGAAAGTTATAAACTAGCGGTGAACATATGTTGTTCTTTTCTTTATTTCATCTGTGATATGAATGAGGAACTCATACAATATAAAAAGGGCCATAATTGCTAATTAAATATATATAGGATTTAGCTAACGTATATTCTAAAAATAAAGAAATATTATAAATTTATTATTAGTAAAAATTTTTAAATATTTTTATTTAATAAATATAAAATAAATACATTAAAATTTAAATATTTTATATTTTTAATAAAAAAAATTTATTTGTAATTTTAATATGTGTGTTTATTCTTTTTTTTTATAATTAAAAAAAATCAATTTTCATTTCAATAAAAGCAAGCCATTCTTAGATTTTTTGTTGTTAGGAACTATCTTTAGTTTTTTTTTTTTTTGGTCAGGAGAACTATCTTTGGTTTGTCCTCAGTAATCCATAGCGGATAATTTTTTTTGGGTCTTGAACTGTATATCTATATCCGTGGGAGATGGGTTTTTCTGCTAGACCATTTTTTTTGTGCAATACTAGGCAAGTTATATGTCCATTGCCGTAACTAAACTAATGGGCCTCGTTTGAAGTTGTTTGGGCATTGTTTGGCATCACTAAATAAGTTGGCATATTATACCGAAAAAAAAATCGGGATAGATAGATGAGAGTATGTGTCCTTTAACCATCTCTCCCGCGTTCGATACTCACTGGAGGATAAGACTGAAACTTGTTTGCCTGGGAGGGTCGCCCACTTTACCTCTGCAGTACCCGAGAGATTAGTCATTAAGCTTCCGGCCTTATGGATACCTTGATGCAAACACAAAAAAACATATAATATTTTTTATGCATGATATGTTTATAAGTTGTTGAAGTGCATATCATGCATAGGAGAGTGGATCCTCTCCAGTGAAAAAAAACTGGATACTATCCCGTGTTTAATCTAATCCTTCATTATTTTTTCTCTCCTATTTAATTTTAGTCTCACTTAGAGAATTAAAGGTGAAAGATCACACTTTATTCTCTCAAATATTTTTTCATTAGAGAGGATTCATTTCCCATGCAGTAGATATTATACGTTTTTGGTGATGCCAAACAATGCCCAAACAAGGAGTAATATTTTAAATTAGTTCTTTTAAAAAAATAAATGAAATATTTTAATAAATTTTAATTATCAAAATAATTTTTAAAGTTTTATTTTATTATAAATTAATTTTTATATCAAATTATTTGTTCATATAGATGAATTGATTTAAAAATTTTAAAAGTTTTTAAAGATTGATATATTTTTATTAAATAAGATAAAAAAATAATTTGTCTAATGATTATTAAAATTTAATGTAAAATTAATGTCTCAAGGAATAAAATGTTAAGAATTGATTTGATAATTAAAATTTGTTAAAGATTAAAATATAGGACTAAAAATATTTTGACAAGTGATTTAGGTATTATTTTTTATGGAGTGTTAAAATTTCACTAAAAAACTATATAAGGAAGGGAATATAGAAATAATGTGAATCTTGATTTAGGGGTGTATATGATTCGGTCTGAATTTAAAGTATTTTTGTATACGTTGGCGCGGATTTAAAGTGGCTTGGGTTTAATCGGAAAAAAAAATATTTGGAAGAATATCTTAATTGGGTTTGGATTATAGCTCAAGTCACCCGATCCTATATTTCAAATTTAATATTTTGTGTTTTGGAAGTATAAGATTTTAGACTAATATATAATATTTTATATTATTTATATGTAACTTAAATATTTGGTATTATTAGTATTGATTCGTGATTATACTTTAATTTTAAAATTTAGTTAGTACTTATTTTTCTATATTTTTTAAGTGAATTTCATCATTTAAAATTATGAGAAAGTCTAGGGAGCCAGCAGATTTTGTGGTTTTTAGCCATCAATTAACCATCAATGATTTTTTTAATGGTGTGAAATTGTATCTAATGGTGTAGAATCATTCAATTTCTTTTTAATGGTTAAGTGCTGGCCAGAATTTAACAAAAGTGCTGATCCCTTAGCACTCCTCTAAAATTATTGTTAAAAAAATTTGGAGATTTTTTCATACTAATATTCAAAAAAATAATACATTTTATCTTTAAATTTGTGTTTTTTAATTAATATTGTGTAATACTAATTATAAATTAATTTATTTATTTTTAATAAAAATGATAAAATTAGAAAAGAGATACAAAGATATATGAAATTATAATTTATAAAAAATATGTTTAATATTCGCTACTAACTTTTTTATAACAACTAATAACTAAATTTTTATTTTTTTTATAAATTATTATTAAAGGTCCAATTTTTACTTAATTTTTATCTAGTATAATTATGACTTAAATATGTATAAAATTTATCAAATCAAAATCGAGTTATAATTTAAAAAATAAATTCAATATATATTTAAGATCTAAATCAAGACAAATCTAGTCCACATCATGAATATCCGTGCCCTGGCATATGTAAAAGTAAAATATACCTGGTGAGAATGTATTTTACCCTACAAAATGGTTGATCCAGGATAAGGCGGCAGATGGAAAGTATTCAATAATATGAAGTGATGTGTCAGCCTGTGACACCCACTACTTTTCTCATCCAACTCACTTGTCTTCTCACTTCTCACACTACCATCACCAATATACTACTTTGCTCTTTTCTTATTTTGATTAATTAATTAACTAAATAAGGAGATCCAAAACTGCTAGCATTTCAATTGTAGTCAATACTTACATTTTGTTGTTGCTATCACTTAATTAAGACACAGTGACATTGAAAAAGCCTTGAACATCATTCAAGAGAAATAGAAAACAGTTTCAGACACAAATGGCATAATCTATCTGTATGAATATGATGCTAAACTACCAAAACTCTTTTAACACATGAATTTTCTTCCAGCAACTTCTTGCTTCAGATTGTGTCCCTCAGCTTCACCATTAATACACTGCAAATTCAATGGTTGAACTCTTCCTTTAGCAGGACTAACACATGATAAACAATCTCTAAGACTAGTGATTGGCACATTGCCCTCATTTTCTTCCTCCTCCTCATCATAATCATCTTGTCTCTCAGCTCCATATAGAAATTCAGTTGACTTTTCTCCATTACACTGATCAGAACTTCCCTGAATGTTTATAGTAACAATGTCCCTCTTCTTACAACTAGAACTACCCTTGTTGAAGCAAATACTTCCCCACTGAATTTTCTCAGAGATAGATCTCCTCCCTCTATCTTTTTCAACTGAAACTCTTTCTTGAGCATCATTTTCACAAGCATAACTCCACTTGTAGCTCTTATTATCATTGTCCATGTTCAATTCTATGGACTGAAGATCACTATCATCTCCATCATCTAAACCATTATAGTCTTTCACTGGATTTTGGAATTCCCAGCATGATGTGTTTAAATAAGACTCAAGATCCTTGAATCTTTTCAACTCAGGATTAACATCAACATCACCATTTTCTTCTTCTTTAGTCCTGATGAATCCCTCAAGCTCATTTCTCAGATTTTCCAACAGAGCATTTTTCTCCTCAAATTGATACTTAGCCTCTGAGAGCTTCATCTGAACTCTCTCCTCGCGCAAAATATCAGCTAGCTGAAGCATCTCCCTCTCCTTTTCAACCTCTTGGCGGACTTTAGCTGATTCCCTCTTGAGCTTCTCTACCTGTTCTCTGTCCTCCCCAATGCCTTTGGCTAGTTCATCACAAACTTGCTGCAAAATCTCTTTGGCCCTTTTCTCCCTTTCAAGATCTTTGGAAACTTTTAAGTAGGAGGCTTTTGCACCAGCCATTTCTCTGGCAATCTTCTTGTTTAACTTCTCTGTTTGCCTTCTTAACTTCTTCTCCACCTCAAGATCTTGTGCTATACTTGTTATTGCTTCGCGGATCCTTTCTCGTTCTCTTCTTCTCCAGGCAGCCTTCTCTTCTGCAAAATTCTTCATGAGACACTCCATGTCATTCTGGTTTGAGCCCTGATCTTGGATCAGTTGATCGATTTGGTTGCGCACGCGATCAAGCTCACTGCGCATTGCCAAGATGAGGGGTATGCTTGATGACTGCTGCTCTTGAATGCACATATCATTCAACACCTTTAGCAGCTTCTTGCATGTAGATATTCCATTTCTAGCTTCCTTCATAGGGTTCTTGAATCCAACCCTGCATTTAGCACAATTCTTCTTGTTTCTTATCTGATTCCCTTCCTGTTGAACATTTCAAACATTAATTATTGGTAAGAATCTTCAAGCACTATGCAGAATACAACCCTCAATTATTGAACCAGATCTAGATATATGCTTTTGGATCATGCTATTAGCTTCCCAATGAAACCAAAATTTCATGTGAATGGCATAGCAATTTTGAAATTGATGATTCTGAGACAAATTTGTGTGCTGATACCTCAATGAAATTGAGAGTAGAATGAGCATCATCCATGCCCTCCAAGAAGTAATTAGCCAAGTGAAATTGATGAGATGAGGCTGAAACTCTTCTTTTGCATTTCTTATTTTCCAACCTTTCAATTCCCTGTCACAAACAATTATAGAAACAAGAAACCTACTTCATGCTAAACCCATTACTAACTATCCTTCCAAAAAAAAGTTAAAAAAAGAATTACCTCATAGAAATGAGTATATGATGGATCTGAGATACGTGGCTTCAATAATCCTGATCTCAATAAGCCAACACTTTTATCCTTTATGGCTTTGATTGGCTCGGACTCAAGCTCCTTCTCCACCCTTGAAGGTGGCAAATCATTGATTTCCCATAGAGTAGCAGCGAGTTTCCTTGCAGACATATACAGTTCCCTCTCTTTAGAGGGTACCCCATGAAGAAGATGCGCGGCCATAGAAGGTGACCTTGTTTTCCTGGTTTTCCTAACCAAAATAGCTCTCTTGAAAGGGTAGCTTCCCACCAAAGAGGAAGAAGAAGAAGAGTTGGTGGTAGAGGAGAAAGAACAGGCTCGCTTCCTGATGATACTGTTGTTGTGGTTATTCTTGTGTTTGAGATTACTTGTGTGGCACGAAGACATAGTTTGAAGAAAGAAGATGGTGTTTAAGCGCTAATGTTGAGGGAGCAATGATGATTTTTGATTTGGACAAGGAACGAGGGAAGTATGTTTAATTAACTGCAGAGAGTTCATAGTAGTAATAGTAGGTGATGGAAGCATCATGTGTCTCTTTCCAATGGGTGAGAGAACTTTTAGACCTTAAATTTAGCGAAGTGGGTCATCCAAAGATCCTTCCATATATATACTTTCCTTTCTTTCTTTCTTTCTTTCTTTCTCCTTATTCCCATTCTATGGCGTCATATATATTTGAATCTGTAAATGCTACATAGAACCTGCTGTCATATTCAGATACGTTTTGATGGAAAGAGGAAAGGTGTGAAGAACAAGGAGAGGATGAAGAAAAAGGACACTGTTTATTGGTCGTTAATGACTTGAGAAAGAAAATGCTATTCACTTAAAAAGACGTTAATGGATGACGTGGCAGATCCAATCAGGGACGTGCATGTGAGTCCGTTCCCTTCTTAAACATTAAAATTTACGTTGTGTCTTCACTCTTCACTCTTGGTTCTAGTATGTTTTGATTGATTCATTTAATTTGTGAAAGAAAGGATATGTAATTAACGTAATGACACATTTCTAGTATGTTTTGATTGATTCATTGAATGCTATAAGCGATGATTTGATGGAAATTAAGAGAGATTATTGTAGCTAAATCCAAAATTAGAATCAATCATGGCACTATTATTGTTATTATGAAAATAAAGTGAAGAACTTGCCATAACTCAAAGGGCACGAGGTGGGGCCCACCAAAGGGCACAATAATGTTTGGACTTTGGAAAGTCATGGCTGGATTTTAGAGGTTTATTTATTATTATTATTGAAGAAATGAATGGAATGGTCGTAAAGTAAACAAACACAGTGGCCTCATGGGTGTGATGCATGGAGGACCCCGCCACCACCCCAATTTGGTTCTCTTGCCGATTTGGTCACTCCATTCTTTTGATCCTTTCTCTTGCTAGGGAAACATACTATGTGGTTATTACTTGTCCTATCTCCACTCTGCCATCACTATTCAAGTACCAAGGTAGGGTACTTCCATTTCCATATTCTTTTTTCTTTTTTTATTCCCTTCTTTTAAATTCTACTAATCATATTCTAAAAGGTCACTACTCATCATATCATATTATTCTTAACAGTAATTTTTTTTTCTTTCATGTTATATTTGCAAAAGGCCCATACCTACATAGGCATTATTGGACACAAGAAAATATGTGGCTAGGGAAGTGGAATACGTTGACATTAGCGCTTGGTGACATTATTAAGATAAGAAAGAAAAACAAGTTTATTGATTATTAAAAGTTGCAAAAGAGATAAATTTGGGCACGTTCGTAACTCACATGTTCAGGTTGCAGAAAGACGTCATTAATTATTTTACAAACATTGCCAACAAGGCAAATAAGATATGCTCACCATTATGTTTTATTCCTTCACAACATGCTATGAATGTATAGTTAAATGAATTAATTAATTTAAAAATTGCAGGCCTAGCATGAGACATTAGCATAATTAGAGCTGAAAAGTAAAACAATAGAGGGAGGGTTGGGTATATTATATTACACACACCATTTTTTCCAAAGTAACAAAGAAGAAGGAAAAGGCTAAGAGAAGAAGGAATCAGAATCCAGTAGATTACGTTACATTAAATTACAAGTCCAAAAACAAGAAGAAAAAGGAAAAGGGGGAATATATATATATAGGGTAGGAGTAGGTCATAAAAGTTGGGGAATTCAAAAGTAGTCTTCAGTCCTTCCCTTGAATCCAATTTGGCCAAAGGTGAGGCAGATGAAGAGGCCCAGGTGCCACGTAACCAGCCACAACCTGCACATCATTAAGCAAAGTTCTTAAATTAGATATATGTCAGATACAATGACGGTGAGCCTTCAAATCTACTCAAATTATTGTATATGCCTAAATAAATGACAATTTTTAAAATCTAGACGAATTTAGATCCTCTAAAATTTACATTTTATTTTAGAGAATAAAATGTGATCTTTTATTTTTGAATAGTTTCTCTTTCATATTTATTCTTGATCCCACCTATAAAATTAACAGTGAGAGATCACACTTTACTTTCTAAAGTGAAATCGAAACTTTAAAGAATTCAAATCCAATTAAGACTATGCTGATGTGAGGAGATATGACTTGCTACTTGTTACTAATAGTAACTAGTATTAATTTCGGAGTCAATGCACATTGAATTTTTTTTTAACTGAGATATTTTTTAAATAAATTAGTGACTTAACTATTAAATTAATTTAATTATTTTTTTTATAAATTTTTTATGATATTTTCTAATTCAGCAAGACAAAGATTAATTTGTCACGGATCAGAACTTCATTTAGAGTTTGTTATTGGCTAATGGGTTGTTATATGCATAAGGTAAAATTCGATCTCCTAATACTTATTTAAATAGATTAATAAACTAACTATTAGATCAATCTAATTTGATTATTTATTTATTTATTTATTTATTTATTTAACAAGTGGTTTTCGAACAAGATGTCAACTTCTTCATTGGAGAAACATCAGCAGAAATTTACGGGCTGCAGGCCGAGTATTGGCTCAATAAAAGAAATGGGCTTACATGTTAACAACGTCAAAAATTGGGTTTAGAACTATAGGTTTAAAAATGGTCTTACATGTCTGATAAGCGTAAGTATAAAAATTGAGAAAAATAAAAAAAGAGTGTAAGTTTAATTTATTTAGAATATTAGTTTTTAGTGTATGTATGTATCTACAAGACACAAACTTCAATTTGTAATTAATGAAATTGGGTGGAAGTGTGGTGTGTATCTTAGGCGTTGAGAATAATGATGTAATTAGAAGAATGAATGGATAGAAAGTGAAAGGGAAAAGGAAGGGAGTAAGTAATTACCAAAACTGGGAATCGAGAGCAGGAGGGGTAGGGAAGTGAGCAAGCTCAGCTCCAATGCTTTCAAAGAAGAGTCCAGTTAGACTGTTGCCATTGATAGCCGGAATGCTGGAAGGTGCTAACCAACCAATTAACCCAAACCCAATCACGTTGTAATCCGTCCTCAACCAGTTCCTCTCGAAGCTTCTCTCATCCATCATAAATATCACATTAACAAGTTAATAAATACTAATTAATGTAAAAGACAAATAATAAAAGCAGGGCACGCATACCAGGTAGCCTTTCCTCCCCGTACAGATGGGCAAGCTAGCCTTAACGGGTTCCTAGCATTCACTGCCGATCTCACAAATCCTTCAAATAACCATAAAATAACCTCTCATCTCATCCATCCATCCACAATTATTAACATAAAATACATAAAAATTAAAGGCATGATACCTGAAGTCAGGCGACTTGTGCTGCCAAGTCCTACAACGCTGCCCAAACTTGCTGCCATTGCTCTCTTGTACTGTAATACTGTTCTTGTTTTTCCCCTCAATCACAAAAATGTAAGCACACACTATACCACACTTGCTCAATATTGGATTTTCTTTTAGTTTTTTTCAGCGTACAAAATGGATTTTAATTGGATTGTGTCTATGCGGTTTTTACTCAATAACGTTCTGCCACGTAGGAGGATCAAGATAAAGTGGGCTCTACATTCATCTCTTCACGATAATATCCACTCCATTTTGCAATTCACACACTAAATATATAAAGAGAAATCATAGACTGATTATGGATCCAATTTAAATGGGCCTTACCCCTGGCTCAGCCCATTTGTATGGTTCCCCAAAAAATTAGAAAAATGAAAGCCACATTATTTTTATATTACATATGCATGTTGCTTCTTGCTTGATCTGCTTCCTCATTACACACAAATGAAGTTTAAGATTAGGTAAAGCACGTGCAAAGCTGAACACAACGGATGAGATCAATACCATATCGTTTTCAAAAGCGTTAACCACGCTTTTGATATTACATATATTAGGTCACTTTTTGTTGTTTATTATATTTGTAATTGTCCGCACTAATTGGGAAATTGGGAGCTAATATAATATGATAATCGTAGGAGTAAGAAATTACTTTTTTTTTATTATTATTTTCTTTGAAAAGTGTGTTTTTGTGACGGTCAATTATATTGAAATCTAGCTAACTATAATTCGTTAGATTAAGTTATTATATATAGTAATTACAGAGACTAACGGAGCAAAGCTAGTCCAAGTCAAGGTGATGCACATCCCCGGTAAAAAGTCTGGGTAAGAGAAGACCTTATTAGGTCAAATTCTAGATAATCCATGACTACTTATAAATTATATTATAATTAAAAGCATCACGATTATATATTATTTATAAGTGTAGGACCACAGTTTCGAATTTTCGATAAGTGTATATCATGGAGAACAGAATGACATAAGACTAAAGAGGTGTGAATGGTGTCAGCGTCCACATTATTAATTAATTAGTATTAATAAAAAGAAAACACAATTAGGGTAAAACATGCAAAGAGAAGTCTTATTTCTACACCTTTTATTATTATAGATATTATTTTAGCATTAGTATATTTTTTATTTGTTAACTAAAAAATAATTTAAATATAAATTACTTAATAATATTGTTCCGAAAATTACCTAAAACCAAATTGTATTTGGGTTTAAACGTGAGGTCTAAATTCTTAGGCTTGGTTTGGTAAATATTTTTGAAGAGGTATTTGTGCTTTTTAAAAGCTCAAACTCCTTATTTTGTGTTTGGTAAATCAAAAAGACCATGTGTTTATACTTGCAGCTTTTAAAAGATCAGGATACTTTTGAAAGCACCTAAGATAGAGCTTTTCAAAGTTGGCTTGTGTTTTTCAAAATTTAAAAGTCTAATATAACCTCATATGTTAACTAATTTTTAAATTTAATGCTTACATTTATGTCTATTATAGTATTTTTAATTTTTAAAGAGTAATTCTCCACATACAAGTGATTTTCCATACAAGTTATACAAGTCATTTATAAACACGCCGTTTCACGTTTTTTTTTGTGCTTCTTCTTCTTCTTCTTCTTCTTCTTCTTCTTCTTCTTCTTCTTCTTCTTCCCTCTTTTTTTTATTGAAATTTCTTCTCCTCTTTTCGTTTTCTCTTTCTCCTTCATCAAAATCACCAGAAAAAATGAAGAAACATTATTCAAGGTACGTTTCTTGCCTTCTCTTTCTCCTTCTTCTTCTTCTTGCTACACGTTCTTCTTCCTCTTCCTATTCTTCTTCTTCATTTACGTGCTTTTCTCTTTGTTTTCTTTCTTCGTTATTCTCGGTTTCCATTGTTTTTTGACATCAAGCTCTGAAATCGTTTTTTAAGAAGAAGAAGCAGCAGCAGAAGATGAGGAGAAAAAAGAGAAAGAGTTCTGAATTATGCATAAGGTGTATTTCAACGAATTTTGGGTGTATTTCTTAAATTCTTTGGGTGTATTTTTGTAATCCTTTGGGTATATTTCTATAATTCTTTGGGTGTATTGATTTCAAGAAGAAATATACTGTCTCTCCCTATATTGGGTGTATTTCTTAAATTCTTTGGGTGTATTTCTTTAATCCTTTGGGTGTATTTCTGTAATCGTTTGGTTTATTTCTGTAACTGTTTGGGTGTATTTCTGTAATCCTTTGGATGTATTTATAATCGTTTGGGTGTATTTTTGTAGTCGTTCGGGTGTATTTCTGAAGTTCCATCATCTTCAAAACAATTTCAAAGCTTGATTTCAGAAACCATGAAAATCGAAAAAAACAGAAGGAGATCGAAGGCAAAGAGAGAACGCTTTTCCATACAAATCATACAAGTCATTTATATTCACGCATCTTCTTCTTCTTCTTCTTCTTCTTCTTCTTCTTCTTCTTCTTCTTCTTCTTCTTCTGTAACGCGCGTGTTAGGCCCAACTTGTAAGACTTGTAAACAAAAATGACTCGTATGTGTAGCACTCCTCAAAAAAGCTATTTCACCAAACGCAATTGATGTTACTTATGTTTAATAAAAGCTATTTTTTATTTGATTTACCAAACATAAATGTTACAACTTTTAAAAAGCCATCTTTTAAAAGTTAACTTTTATAAGCTATTTTTGAAAAGTAATAGTTTTACCAAACTAAACCTTAGTGAGATGGTTTTCGACTTAGCTGGCGTCAAGCGGTCATCATTCGAGTTGTTTTAGGGGGTGGTACCTGCAAAACACTCCAATGCCTAAGTCAACAAGGGTATTAGCAGGTTTATAGTGTATTAGAACTTAAGTATACTTGAGAGTGTTAGTGTATTTATAAGTGATGAGTCAATAACTACTGTTGGAGTAGTTCTACTTCTGGTGGTGGATAACCATCCTTTTATTTAAGGATTGTTGAGATCTCTCTTTTAGAAGTAGGTGAGAGATATTTGGGGTTAGTTATAACTCTTTTAGAGAGAGTTATCATCTTGTAGCGTTTTGTCCGATCTCTCAAGAGATCAATTATGTGATAGATGTCCTTTGGACTTTTATGTATTTTTTGGTCTGGCTTATGTTTTGAGTTAGGTATAAACAAATATATAATTGTATTTTAATATATGTGTCAAGTGAATTTGGTACATGAATAATAGTATTGTATATAATTTAACTAACAATAATAACGTTGTAAAATGCCATCGATCGATCAAGTTTTTCGTAAATAATGTGTTGTACATCAAAGATGGCTGTAAAGTGTAAACTAATTAACTTCACTTTGTGTGTGAGAGTTAAACCCTAAAATAGTCTCTGAGATTGGTGTCGTGTACTAAAATCGTCTATGAGATTTCAATTGCACTAATTACGTCCTGAGATTGACAAAAATGCACCACTTTAGTCCCTGACCCATTTTCTATTAATGGCGTGATGACATGACTTGATGATGTAGTGTGTTAGTGACACGTGTCACTCCATGATTTAGCCACATGTAATGATATGATGATGTGTTGACCAGTGACACGTGGCATGCTGACGTGGATGGTTGCACCACGTGTCACAATGTAAGAACCCGATTTTTAGTAAACAGACTTTTTTGACTATTTTAAATTTATTTTACAAAATTTTGAACCACGGTTTAATAAGAAATAGTGAGGTTGGCCCAATGGTTAAAAAAAAATAGAAGAAAAAAATTAAGAAAATACCATTAATATGGTCAAAATTGACTTTATAAGGGTAATTAATCCTCCTAAGTCAAGTTTGACTAGTAAATAATAAATATTAGCTTCCCATTGGTTTATTTTCCTTACTAGAGACTTTTTGAGATGGGAATTCACTTTTAGTAACAGTTTTGCGTGCATCGAGAAAAACTCTAGTAACCGAAAACCTCGGAATCAGTGGTCAAAATAATTTTTACCCAACTAAATGTGCCTCAAAATTTATATTAGCTATCCATTCATGATTTATTTCTTTAAGAATAAATTTTAGCCATTAATTATTTTACCACACGGTAAAATTTACTCCGAATCGAATTTCTGACTAGTATTCCGCAAACGACTCCTAGAGACCCCAAATCTTCTTACTTGTCACCCAAGTAACTTATCTCTCCTTCTCAGCCTCTGGAACGAGACTATCTTAGCCTTTCACCCCTCTCTGCTGTGCTTTTAACCTCCAGTAACTAACTGCGGTTAACCGTGGATAAGCTCGACACATAAGCGCTGACCAAGCTTCCTCGTTTTCACGCCCCTTATTCATTGAAGCTCAGCCCTTGTCCATGAAAATTACAGCCCCTTTTACCATCATAAATTCACTAAGACTTTGATTTCTTATTTAAGGAAGCATTTGCCACAAAATTCACAAAAAACTTTACACATTTTTACACTCTTTTGAGCAAATTCTTGAGAGAAAAAGAGAGAAAATTCTGCACACACTACCTGCATTTTTAACCTCTTATCTCACTATTCATACACTATTCTTCAAGTGTTCTTCAAGGACTCAAACCATACAAATACAAACTCTTGCTTGTTTTCACTAATTCTTGCATTTATACCAAAATTTCGGCTAGGTAAACCCTTGTTATTCCTCTTTTCCTTTTCTATTTTTAAAAATAGTAGCCATGATGAATTCTTACTCTCCTCCATGTATAGAGGACTCCTCTTGAAGCAGCCATGGAGCATGCCTAAGGAGTTAGAGAGATTCGAGCTCAAAGTGGTTGAATTTCGACGTTTTTGCGACACTTTCGGCCAAAAACGAAGTTGCACCATCATTATTTGTGCTTCTGCCCTTGTGTGCACGTTTTGAAGCGTGTGAAAGGTTTAATAACTAAATTATATAAGAGGTAAGGGTTAGGATTAGTTAGAGTATGTTTGTGCTTGTTTTCGGTGTTCATATGAGCGTGTGGTGATTTTGTGCTTGATTCTTAACTCTGAAAATTTAGTGATACTTCTCTGTTTTGGACTGTTATTTGAGTGATATATGAAGCTTATTTGCCTCTGAAAATTGTATAAAACCACTGAAAATATTTGGAGCACTTGGGGTTTAAGTTTTAAGCCTTAAAAGTCACTAAAAGTGGATAAAAATGAAAAATTGCACTTCTAAAAATTCAGCCACTAAATGATCATGAAAGTCACGTGTATAAGGGTTAAAAAGAGGTTAGAATACTAATTTTTAATCCTATGAAACAAAGGTGTAAAAGTAAAAAGGGTGTTATGGTCATTTTTGAATAAAAAGAGAGTTAAAAATGTAATTTAAATGAAAAATAAATAAAATTCTGAACTTAGTATCATTAGGGGTAAGATAGTAATTATATAAATTGGTTGAGTCAAAATTATAATTATAATAAAGTTTCGGGTCTAAATAAAAGTTTTAGTAAAAGTTAGAAGTAAAACGGTAAAAAGTGGTAACTAGAATAAGTAAATAAATTAATAAAGGGTAAAATGATCTTTTAGGTCCCTAAGGGTAGAATTGGCACTAATTAAAAGTATTATGAATAATTTGGTCATAGAAAAATATTAGGATTAACTCAGTAACATTTTGACGATAAATCAGGTTAAACAGTAAAACTATAGTATTTAGGGGCATATTAATAAATTTAGGCATAAAGTCAAATTAAAAATTATTAATTAACTTAATGAAGGGTAAAAATGTCTTTTAGAAAAAATATGAGGGTAAAATGGTGAAGTAATAACACTAGTGGTGAAAGCGTCACTAAAAGTCTAAAGAAAACTAGAAAAATGAAGTTATATACAAAAAGGGTAAAATTGAAAATGTACAAAAATTCCAAGGACAAAATGGTAAAATATGTGACAAGGCTGAGATATTTTAAGAGAGGACCGGGCACAAATTTTATTTAAAAAGAAGGGCAGAGAAGTCCCCTAGAAATAAAGTTTATTGAGATGTGCCGCGAAAAAAGAACTGTAAATCCCAAGGTGCTAGAGGTTGTTTGGAGGCGAGTATTTACCCACTGATTGCTAAAACTATGTTTCTCCTTTGTGCGTATGTTATGCGTCAAGTTTTGCGACGATTTTCTGTTGTCACAGACTAGTGGTGTGCTTAACCACATCGACACGTATACACGGACGGACGCAATTGGGAAACCATATCTAGGACAAGTTCCTAGATAACGTCAGGTTGCGGATAGTCAACCGAAGCATGAGTTCATGGACTGCATAGAACTAGACATGCATCATACTTGATTGCTGCATTATCTATGTTTGTGGTTGCTTACTTGTACCTGTGATTGTATTTTGTCTTTGCTTCTTGTACTTTGTGTTTGTTTACTATTCTGCTATATACTTGTGCTTGTACTTGTTTGTGTGACTTACCGACCTAACTGCACGAAGTCTTAGACTTAGGCTGCGGAACCCCATAAGATTCCTGTGTAGTACCCTGCTGGGAACCTTAGGTTCTCACCCCTTACTTCCCCATTCTGCAGATGCAAACTAGTGAGATCTTCTTTGAGTTTCCAGCCTTGCGACTAGCGAGCAGCAGTAGCATTACCGGAGGGTCAGAGCTACTTCTCTTACTTCCACACAGTACTTCCGTGTTTCTTCAGCTACCATGGATCGATGACCAGCAGTAGTTATAATAGTAGCAGCAGTAGTAGTTGTCTTTGCCCTCGCTTTGTATAGACTTTTAGAGGGTTATGTGCTTTTGTAAATACCTATATAAACAAGTTAGAATAGGACTCAGACTAGGGTGACTCTTGTGAGTCGTGGCCTGTTAGTATAAATATGGAGTCTGTAAATATTTTCATGAATAAGCCGTAACCCGGTGTAAAGGCATATATGCATGATATTACTATATTTTCTGTATTTTCTATGCTTCATGTATATATTATCTATTTAACTATTATCTATTTCCTTATATCTATATATCTCACACGTGATCTCGATTAGCGCTACAGGCTCATATGTATTTATTTAATATAAGATCTAGAGTTTTTAGGAAAAGCCGTGTAGTAGCGCCTAGCGGCTAGCATTGGTCATCACGTGCTAGAAGCTGGGTCATTACACATAATGCTATTTGGCCACGTATCTGTTTGTGCCACGTGTTACAACAGTATTTGTCCACGTGTCATCCATTATGTCATAATTATAGATGCACCAAATTAGTCCCTCACTTTGAGTTAACTGACTCATTTTAGTCCCTAAAATTGAATGTCGTGCACCAAACTAGTCCATTCACTAGTTTTTTCTCCTTTTTTTTTCTATAAATTCAAAATTTATCAATATCTTTGAATCCATTAATTTCAATTCTATTTTTTCACATGTTATTTAAATACAAGTGCTTTTATAAAATATTTTTTTTCTTGCGGGTACCTTGAACCGTTGTCTTAGAGTTGACGTGAAGATATTTCAAGCACCCCACTACCATCTCCGACCTCTTTTATCTAGACTGAGGAGGTCGGAGATGATAGTGAGGGTGCTTAAAGTGTCTTCGGTCTAATCCATTTACACACAATGAAAACGTGTATTTCATAAGAACCGAAAAAAATGTGTATTTTTGTTCTTAATTTTTTGTTAAAAACATATTTTTTTATGAAAAAATGTGTCTAATCAATCATGTAATTCTTTTTTTATAATAACATACTTATATATTACAAAATTTACTAATGTTAAATTATTATAGAAAAAAAAATTATATAATTAAAACTAAAATTTTAAAATTCTTTATAAAAGCACTTGTATTTAAACGATATGTGAAAAAATAGAATTGAAATTAATGCATCTAAAAATTAAAAATTTTAAATTTTTAAAAAAAAAATGAGAAAAAACTGGTGAAGAGATTAGTTTGGTACACGACATTCAATTTCAAGGACTAAAATGAGTCACTTAATGTAAAGTGAGGGACTAATTTGGAGTATTTATAATGATGACATAATGGGATGACACATAGATGAATACTGTTGCGACACGTGGCACAAACAAACATGTGGCAAAATAACATTGTGACACGTGTCATAACCATCTACGTCATCATATCACGTGTCACTGGTTAACACATCATCATACGATTATACGTGACCAAATCATGGAGTGACACATGTCACTAACATGTCACGTCATCAAACTATGTCATCATGCCGTTAATGGAAAATGGGTCAGGGACTAATGTAGTGTATTTTTGTCAATGTTAAAGACATAATTAGTGCAATTGAAATTTCGGGACGATTTTAGTATATAACACTAATCTCAAAGATCATTTTAAAATTTAAGTATCTGTGTGTGATGAAAACTGTGCATAATGCATATCATATGGAATATGATAATCTGATATCAATTGACTGAATAATTGTGAATTTTAGTCTTATCATATTGTTAAAATTAAGTGATATTCTTTTTAAGAAAAAATAGATATAAAATTAATGAGCATATAATATATGTTTTTTTTTATTTTAATTTGGTCACCAATAATTAAGTATACAATGAATACATCCATTGAACATATAAGATTACACAGGATATTCACGCCTTAGTTGGAATTCCACAAATAGTGGTTGTAGACTTGTGTACTCAATCATCCCGCGTTCTGCTACCATTCTTCCTCCCTCCCAGCGTCCCAATATTTACTTATTTAGTTTTATTTTTGAATTTTCTTTTAATCTATTCCAAGTATATTTTGTCCAAATTGATATTTTAATATATATCTCAAGCATAGTTCAGAGTAATGTGAAGAAGGAATCAAATGAAAAGAAAAGAAATACTCGTGTATTTTGTCAGAAGCAATGCTTACTGCTATTATAGTTATGTTATTGGGGTATAACTCGGTTTAATTCAGAATTAATATGGATTTTGACAAAGACTTTATTATAAGAGATAAATATCTGTTTTTACTTTTAGACAATTTCGTTGATTTTTAGTCCGACTTACGATGAGCTGACTAGTTTTAAACTTGCATATAAAATTCTACTGAAATTTTGCATGAGCAATGACATTAACAAAAAGTAACCAAGCCAAATAAGAAGAGCTCTATATCTAGGATTGAATAATTAATGTTTGCCATGGTGAATTTCAAAGCTATTGATAAGGACGCATTGCAATCCAAATCGTGCAGTTATTAAAGGAGTGGGTAATTCAGATATATAGGAAAACATTATTATCATTGTACTTAAGAATTCAGATAGGTGACAGTATAAATTAGACTATTAGACATGTGTAAAGGAACATGGTGCCACAATCTTGGTCAAAGTAAATTTTTATTGGATTGGTATAGTATTACATTTGTATGTGTGAAAAGAAAAGAAAAAAAAGAATGAAGAAATAATAAATAGTCAAACACAGACATAGAACCTGAGGAAGCAAAACAAGGTAACGAAGACGGTGAAAGCGACGAACATGGCAAGAGTGTCCATAGCTTTCTCTTTCTTGATCCTCATCTCTCTCCTCTCAATCTTCGTATCACAGAACTTTTCATACCTCTCCTTGGCTTCTCCCACATCCACCTTCTTCCTCTTACTACTCTCCATCGCCCTCTGCAAAATTACCATGCTGTCCCTCCCCATCACGTGCCGCCCATCAAGGTCCTCCATCGTCAAACTCACCTCCCTCACCTGCATCTCCCCGCCCGATTTTCCGCAGCATGTCACCTTCACGGCGCACTGCGCCCCTCCTTCCTCCACGCCCACGGCGTACACCACCTCCGCCTCTCCGGTCAGCCAGTGACGCCGGGCAGACACCGCCCTCCGGCTCGACAGGTTGGCCGCGCGCTTCAGGCTCGGGTCGATTAGGATCCAGCTGAGTTCCAGATTCTCCTGGACGTGCCTGAGCCAGTCGTCGTCGTCTTCGCTTTTGGCGAACTTCAATGGCGTGGGAACCGTCTCGTTGGGTTCAAGTATATCGATCCAGAGAGGGGAGCAGAGGAACCATCCCTTTTGGGTTTCGGTGCGGTGGACGCGGGAAAAGACGGGTTGGCCGTTGTAGTAGATGTCAACGGCGGAGATGAGTTCTGGCGAGGGCGATGGCGGTGGATTTTGGTTGTTATGGAGGGCGGATGGGTGAAGGGAGGGGAAGGAGTCGGAGAAGATGGAGCGGTGTTGATTGGGGAGAGTAGAGATGAGATGTGCGGCAAGGGGGTGGGTGAGGGAGGGCCAGGTGGAGGCGCAGATGGTGGTCCAGAGGTGGTGCTGGGTGCAGAGACGGCGGAGGTGGGAGGAGGAGGCGGCTGCGGAGGCGAGGGTGGGGCCGTCGAGGCGGGTGAGGATGTGGGAGTTGATGATGTCAGAGTGAAGAGTGGTGATCATATCGATATCCATTGAATTGAATTGAATTGAGTGTTAAAAGGGAAAGGGGGGAGAGTGGGTATTTATATTAAGTGACAAGTGTGGAGAGGAGACCGTTATCGTGTCTGGTAGCAACAGCGAATGCGAATCAGTATTGAAAGTAGAGTCAATACTGGTTTATGCTGAATATTCAACTTGGAACCATCCTATGTATTTCGCTCTTACATTTCTTATTCTCATCTTCCTTCAAATTGCATCTTTCTCCACCAATTCTAGTTATTCAACTCTACTATTCGCTCTTACCCAACTAATTATATTATAATTGTATTCGAACTTTCACGGTTTTTTCGTTTTTCTTTAAATAAAACCCGTTTTAGCTTTTTTTATCTTTTTATATTACTTTTTTTGGTAACATTTTGATTTCTAAAGAATGAAATAGTTAGTTTACTTTAATTTTCCACTCAAAATCTATCAAAATTATTAGGCCAAAAAATCACCCACTCTGATCTCTATCTTATAAAATAAAATAAAAAAGATTAATAGTTTTCTGTAGTTTTTCTTTATGATACAAATTAAAATAAAGTAATTATTCAAATATGCCTAATAAATGTTTAAACACCTTTAAGTTTAGACATTTATTATTAATTTGTGCCCTTTTTTTTCTTTTTCGTTTTATATTGATCACAACAGGACCATGGGGTCCATATTTCACTCGGACATTAATAATGAGCTTTTGTTTCAACTTTCAAGCACCACAACTTTCAGCACATGTGAATTTGTGAAAATATGGGGAACCAGAAATAAGGTAAATATACTTGAATCTATTTCAATAAACGGAAAAACATAAAATAAAAATATAAATCACATGTCAAAAATGCAGGCAATAGTACGTATGTTCTACAAAAAAACACGTGGCCTCAGAAAGAATCTCTTGATAAAATGCATAACCATCACGTTGTCAGATCCAGCGTACCATGAACCAAAATATATGGATGACAAATAAAACAGAAATTGCAATTCACAATGTTGAAATCATTATATTAGTGTTGTACGATGAAAAACGTTTATAAAAATAAACAATCAAATAATAAGTTTTAGGCTCCCATCTATATCTCTATGTCTGTATTTAGGCCACATTAATATGAAGATGGTGCATGGTGTCCCGGCTCAGGACGGTGCCAATTGAACAAATGCTGAGTCATCTCAGATTACTATTAAGCCTAAATTCAACAACTACTAATGATAATTAATGACGATGTTAAATAATATTATATCATATAATTAAAAAAGGTTGTTATTAACCGTGCCACTGTGAAAAGCATTGTATGTACACAGACTAGACATTCGAAAAATACAAATAAGCCGCCCCTAGAATGAATATTTTCTACATACTAATATTTATCATTAATTTGTTAAGCCCCACCTGATCTATTCGTTGAATAACAATACATTGACATTGCATCAACTATGATGTATCCCAATAGTTAATTAGCAAGAGAGAAAGATAACGCGCTCGCACGTCGTACACAAATTTGCATACATTTATAGCTACTACATTATGGTGCAAGTGGCTCTCTTGTTAGTCTCTTATGACTTATTATATCCCCCTTCTAGAAATGTGTGTGTATATATATATATATGCCGTGTTCTTTCGCAAACTAATAATTGACATTTATGACTACGTTTCGCAAGAGAGTAATGCCACAAACTTAAATTTAAAAGAATGGGGGAGCGGGTTCAGAATTATATATATCTGTGTGTGTCAAATTAAAGAGTTATATAGTTACAACTTACAAGATGGTATATTGGTATTAGTCTTAATGATTAAAAGGAAAATATAAAGAGAATAATTATTGGTTTACTTTTACTCTATTTTCTTACAACAGTTGATAGACAAGTAGTGAAGAATGTAAAGCGATCTTAAGAGGTGATGATGAGGGATGGTTTTGACTTTTGATTGATACGTATATCCACCAATAATACAACGCAATTTGCTTCTATTAGTTGCTAACTAGTTGAGGACTCCACTGCGTGTTTGTACTGGTTCGTTTAGAAGTAGTTTCATATAGATAGACGACATATACCCTCCAAGGCTTTTCGATTTGTACAATTGCATGCGCACCAATTTTGTGTGTATGCTTATCTGAATGTTCATACGCGTGCATTTTGCTCAATATCTTTGGTACCAAGTGGTTCCACCATCAATCAATGCAACTTCGCTTCAATATTAATATCTTGACTTTTTGGTTTTTGGGTTAAGTAAGGTATTAAGCCCATCTCGAAAATTGCATCATATACCATGCATGTCACCAATCAACTTGAATTTAGTACAAGCATACACGATCATATGATATAGTATTTTTAGAAATATTGAATTAGTATATTTTATATTTATTTTGACACAAAAAATACAGGAATACTAACAAAAAAATATAATTTGTTATAGTTTATCGTCAAACAAAATACAAAAATACTAATTTTTGTATTTATGTTCTTTGTGTCTTATTTTAAATGTCTTGACCTATTCTTAGAATCAAACCCAGTCTTAGAGTCGGGTGATTTTGTCCATGATCACTTGGACATCTTGAAAGTAATAATCAGTAAATTGGTACAGGATATTCAAGGCTTATTTGATAAGGACCTGGCCTTCTTCTGCGTATCATCGCTTTTATAAGACTTAATTCTGCATAATAGACTTGAAACCATAAAAGGCTAACACTAAACTACGGATAAGGCTACGATATAATAATCTTCTTGGTTAAATATCATCCTATTGTTAATTTATTAGTATGATATTTACGTGATTCAACTTGCAACTGTTGTTTCCTTCTTTTTTCTTTTTTGGTTGGGAAATAAGTACAGTATTCAAGTGCATTCGTGTGAACTGCTCCTACTTAAATAGCAACCTCTTTAGTTTTATATATTAAATTATAGATGATGAGTACTTTTCTTCAACTAAAACATAGAGTAAGCATAAGTTAGCTGCAATAATTCATATTATTATTACAAATAAATTAATTAAAGCACCCAATAATGGCTCTTAACTAGCTATATATAGATGCAATTGAAACCAAAAAGCTACTAGTACATATTTAAATAGCAGTTAGCACTTAACAGCTTAATTGGTCATGCTTTAAGATTCTTTATGCACCCCATCGCATTGACATTTCAAAAATTAGCTAACCAATCGATAAAGAAATTAAATTAAATTTGAATTGATATATATAAGGCATATAGTTTAATAATTTATAAACGAATTCTGAATTGTTTTGAGCATCAACTACAGTGGTCAAATTAAGTGTATCATTCAGTATCACCAGCAATTACATACATGCATCTATCTTGTTAACTACTTTCAAAGACAAATAGAAGATATTATCTGCAGTAACTCGTGATAAAGTCAGAAACAACTATAAAACGTGCGTGAGAAAATACAGTTTCATATCAATAATATCTTCATTTGCTGATATTTCAAACCGTATTATAAATGGTGTTTCAGACTAATTTGGTCAATCAAACTTGGCGCCTTGTATATTTTTTTATATAGTATACTATACTTGTTTGAATCAGACAAATCACTTGATGATTATATCTTGTGTATAAAAATGACTGCGTACAAAATAGGAAATGAATGAACTATAATAAAATTACAAAATAATGTGAGAGCAAATATATGTATTTCTAGGCAATGAGTAATAGCTCAAATGGCATAGTCTCCCCATACTCAATTAAGAGGTTGCGAGTTCGAGTCTCTTATCTTTGGTAAAAAAAAAAAAATATATGTATTTCTAGCATTCTTCTGCTTTTTATTTAATGTTGTTTGATATTTAGTATAGTCACGTAACTGCATATTAAAGTCAGAAAGCTATATACACAAAAGGCAAAAGCCATGCGGAAAATAAAATTGTCCTAATCTCATTCTCGTGCGTGCTTTCTTTTTCTTTTTCTCATTATTTTCAGTCAAAGTTGACTTATGGCGTGTTCATATTTTGGATACAAGTCCAATATTGCTTCTTATCTATAACAGTTTCGGATATACACATTTTCGTAATGACTTGTTCAACCTTAGATAGTTAGATTGTGCGTGTGCTAATTGGGGTAGCTCGAGTGTTTAAGACGAGACTAATTTTAACTGTTTTCATATTAACATTGAAAAATAAACCAAAGTTAAAAATAGAACAAATGTGCAATTCTTTTTTTAATTATAGACAGATGTCTCTGCATGTTATCATGATGTAGTTTCTTGATGGTAAAAAACCTAACAGTAACAATACTCCTAATTTAAATTTCGAAATCAAAATAGCATGTGTTCTAATATACCAAGCAGTTTTTTATTTTTTTTTTTTATACCAAAGATATGAAGACTCGAACCCGCAACCTCTTAGATGAGTACATTAGATGAGTACAGAGAGTTTATACCATTTGAGCTATTACTCATTGGCCTAATATACCAAGCAGTTACTAGAGACATGAAGTTGCAAATATATCCACTCTTTTATAACAAAAATTAAAGGCTCCCTTTCAAAATTTAACATTACATTAATATGGGAACGGGGGCATGAAACATAAAGTAAAATACTTTAATGAAATGGTTCTAGCTACTACTGCTGGAATTAAACTATTTGAGGGACAGTAAAAAGTATGATCAGTAAATGGATCCAGTCTATGATGTTTGCACACCACAAAGTAGCAACATAACCCAACAACTTGGAGCAAAGCAAAATTACCCAGGAACTCAGTAGCAAAGAGTAAACAATTTGAGGGGCAGTAAAAAGTAGCAACATAACCCAACAACCTGGAGCATTGAAGAATAACACAGGAACTCAGTAGCAACGAGTTATCCTGAGTGAGAAAACTAGACTAAATTCTAGTTGCACTGAATGGCTCAAAGCTGCGGCATCTCGCTAGACGTTTCCACTTGTCAGTCGTCGCCCCATGTCGATGGCCCTCCCATTCCAATTTCTAATAATGGATCTGACTGAGACTCCATGCTCTTTGTCTTAGTACTCTTTCGCTTGGTAAATGAGATCGATGTGCTATCCACCTGTTTTGCATCCTTAGGCACTTTCTCCTGTTTCATTTCATCAACATGATTAAGATTTTCTGTATCTCCAGTATTAAAAAGCTCCACAAATGAAGCTTCTGCATCATCAATCACATCAAGTTCACTTTGTTTCTCATTCTTTTGTTTTTTCTTATGTTTCTTCTCGATCCTAGTAACATTCTCCCGCGGAGCTAATTCCTTGTCCACAGGATTGTCATCATTCTTGGGCTTTTTCTTAGTTGATTTCTTGTTATGATCTGTATTTTCCTCGTCAGTGACTCTGACTTCCTTCTTGAAATCATCAACAGTTTTCTTCTTTTTCTTACTTGATTTTCTCTCAAATTCAAGATCACCAACAACTTCAGCATGATCATCCTCATTCTCACCATGGAATCTTGCCCTCTTCTTGTCTTTGGTGCTATCTTTCATATTTTGACCTACTTGATCTACTGAAAAATCATTACCACCATCATCGTCACATTTCTCATTCTTTGCATCTTTATCTACTGGTCTAGCATTGAATATACGAAGTTTTGGCAGTGCTTTCTTAACCTGCAACATAGCACCATGGCTGTTTAAGGATGAAATTTTAGAAGCAAGTGTGAATTAACATAAGAATAGAAAATAAAAGGATTACCTTTCTAGTAACCTTCTCAATCGAAGCAACTGGATTTCCTTGAAGATTGAGATTTCTCAGATTTGTGAGGGATTTAAGCACCTACAGGTGCAACAACAACGATGAAGATACAGGGGTTGGAAAGTGTCTAGATAATTATGAAACATTAGACAAAGAGAAATGCCATATATGTATACTACGTCAAACCTTTAGTTCTGACCACTTTGTGATCACATTATTCCCCAAATCTAAATTCTGGAGCTTTGAATTCTGTGCTAATTCATCTGGGAGAGACTGAGAATCCAAAACGTAGCAAGATGTTATAAACAGTAAAACCTAAAAACTCTAAGCAATAAAGTCATTAAAAAATGATATGAAAGCACATTATGGAATATTGCAACAGCAAATTTTATCTTGAACTGGAATTGAAAAAGGGAAGTCACATTCAAAGCACACCTGAATCTCATTGTGGGCAAGGCGGAGTTCTCTCAACTCTACACAAGACTTGAGTGAGCAGTCTATTCCCTGAAGCTGGCAATGAGAGAGGGAGAGCTACAACCAGGAAAGGTTTATGAGCAATGGGAATACAATACTGAAATAAACATTAATGAAGGAGCTTCACATCTTGAGGAACCTTTACCTTTGTGATAGATTTCACCTTTGTCAGAGCCCCACCAATTTTCCTGATTGGATTTTTGGATAGAACTACATGAGAAATTAGAGATATTTCAGGATTATTCAAATGCGAGCTATCCCATTAGGTGAGTTCAGAAGTATTGGAACTCATAGGAAACAGAGAGTATGGTAATTCTTACCAATGGTGTTCAATTCTTTCAATTCATCAAGCTTGCAAATGGAAACAATCTCATTTTCTGCCCAAAGAAAACATACAAAAATAGGTAAGAGCAAAGGGAGAAAAGAGGTTCTAACTCCTTCAAAGATTACCGAAATATTCTCACAATGTTCCAAGTTCAACCTTCAAAGTAGATGGTCAGCAAAAGAAGTCTTACCATTCAAAATCAGTGCTCGGAGGCTAACAAGCGATCTGACCTCATCCATAGATCTAAGCTTATTTTTGCCTGCATTTAGCACCTGGTTCGTATATACATACAAATGTGACTCCTAAATCTTCAAGAAGTTTTATTAGAAGAAATCAAGCATAAAAGATTGGTTGACTTGAAATAAGCTCATCACTTCGAATACACACATAGGCAAACAGCAAAGTACACAAATGGAGGCAGAAATGTACAATAAAACTCAACAGAATCCACACACCAGTAAGTAGCAGCAGCACAAGAAAAGCTAATAACTAATCTTACAGTAGTTTTCAAAATAACCATAAAAATTTTAATAAACGAAGTCTTAAATCCAATAATAAGGTACACAACACACAGGACTAGCAACCAGAAAGAAGTAAACTAAATTCCCAAGCTCAGGTGATATTAATATTCACAAAATGCAGCTACTTACAGTGAGCTTAGTAAGCCCTTGAATTCCTTCCAAGGTTTCTAATTTGTTCTCCAAAACGGATAACCATTTCAAATTAACGCATGACCTCAACCCCTGCGGTACCATAGATAAGAAGCCAATCAGAATGCCCATAAGATTTATTCTTTCAGAAAAGAAAGAAAAAGAGAGAGTACCTCTAGTGAAGTTAGGTTGTTGAGTTTGAGGTCGAGCTTCTCCAGATTGCTGAAGCTGGACAAACAAGAGACCTGGGCATTTACCAAAACTGAAAAAGTTAATATCTTTGGTGGTTCCAAGTTGAAATAAAAAAGAGTAGGATGGAAGCCTAACATCTGAAAGTGCCTTGTGATTGAGCTGAAGACTGGTAATGGAACTTGGATCATCGCCATTGTTGTCCTTCAATACTTGCTCTAAGCTCAGGCGAGCCATTGATTCCTCTCACCGATTCAACCCGAGAGGCTTATAAGTTATAACTAATTCTAAGGGCATTAAAAACCCTAGCTTCCCTACACCTTTTTTTCCCCAAAAAAGTTAAATAATTATTAATTAATTATATTTAAGCAATTTTTCTAATTAGCTTTTCCCATGTCTTGTTGTTTTGTGTTTACAAATTAGAAATATTTTTAGTCACCAAAAAAAAAAATTAGAAATATTTTATAACATAAAGCACATCCTTACGGGAACTCTGTTTTTGATTTTTTGTATATCAAAAGAATCATAGGAAAATTTCAATATCTATAATTTTCTTAATAAAATATAATAAATAGTTAAACCCAATTTTCCTTTAAAAAATGTATAACATTATAACAATAACCTTCTTTTGAAACAGCCTTTTTAAACTTTTTTTAAAACAAAAATAATAATAAATAGCGAGAAATTCTTAAAAATACTCTACAATACATATGTTTTTTTTTTACCTTTCACTTTGATATTAAACATATAAGAAAGAAAAATAAAAATGATAATAAAATATAATACAATATTAAATTTATAATTAAAAAAATAAGTATAATTTGTTTTTTATACATAGAAAATGATATAGAACTTGTCATTAGTTTACCATTATGTCATGTAAATTTTAAGGTTGAAGTTGTGAGTTGTGACAGCGGATAATGTTACTTTCCAAAGTGAGATGATAGATCACTCATCACTCTACTCAGCTCAGATATTTTTTGACCAAATAACACACAATTCTTTCTTTACACTGAAATGAACAATTAGCCTTTCATCCATCCATAATGGACGCTCTTTCAAGGATTGGATTCTTACCCTCTTCTTCTTCTTCTTCCAACCTTCAGCTCCCCAGAATTCATGTCTTGTCTCGTTTCCCAAGTTCTTTTTCCACTTCTATTTCTCCATCCGTCTCAGTTTTAAGAGCTGCTCCTCCTTCAGGTTAGCACTTACCACCTCTCTTCTTCATTTCCCCATGTTTTGAGAATTCAGATAGCGTTTTTGTCTCCTTTCTGTGGATAATGCTTCCCCATGTATGCTCTAGTTTCAAGCTTTCATTATTATCCTTTAATCTTTAAAAAGAAATAAGAGGTGATATTTGTTTGTAATGAAAGCTAATGAGTTGAAACTCTTTGATTATCAGTGACAGTGAGTGATGTAGAGGAGGATGTCTTGCAAATATTTCTTGAGGAGAGAGAAGTCAATGGGGATTTCATATCAAGGCTGTCTGATATGTTATGGCAGAGAAAGTTCAGAAGTACTTCTCTTGAATCTTATGATATTGGCAACACTTCTCAACAACCAGGGCAGGTTCAGTTTCAAACTTGGCTTCCATACATTGTTTCATTGAATTGCTATGATTCAATTGTATATCATGTTGTGTATGATTTCATTGATCAGGCAATTCAATCACATCAGATGCTTGTAATATTTGTAGATCACTGAGAGTAATATTGATGATGATGGCTTTTTGAAACTTTCAAGAACCCAGGAGTGGGTTTTAGGTGAAAATTCTGCCCCAATAAACAAGAAACTGAATGCTAAGGTATACTTTTTAACATTTCTAGAACTTCATTTTGTGTTTTATCAGATGAATACTATGGCCAGCTCCCCTTTCTTCAGTCAATAATTATAGTAATTCAATCGTTGAATAATAGAGGATGCTTGTCTTCATGTATACTAACAGATGTTGCAGGATAGCAGCGAACGACGGAGGAAACTGAACATTCTGAAATATGAATCTGTATGATACTTATCTTGAAACTCAGTAGGTTTATTGTCTCAAAGACAATGGTGTGATGTTATCTGAGGCATGTAGCTTTGATTAAGCAATTGTTGTTCAGATGTTAAGGAAGCTTCTGATTCTTTTTCATGATTTTGTAATTGTAGCTCAAGAGGGAAATACTTCTCATATCCATAGGTATTGGACTAGCTTGTAGTGGATATTGCTTCATAACTTTATCAGCACAGGTAAGCTCTTTGTTTAAATAACTATTTTCTCTTCTGTTGCCAAAAAGAAAGAAAGAAGATTTTACAACTTGCTATCAAAGTTCATAAATCATACAAAGCTAGCATACTGATTCTAATCTCTCAATCATTTTTATTGTTGCTTTATGATGTGGAGGCTGCTGTGAGTTATGGGATTGGAGTTCTTTTCAGGTTTGATTTGCATTTATTTAATTTTCTGTAGTGAATGTGATTTCTTTTTAAGTAGGTGCTTCTCTATGTGGATGAGAAGAAAATGGCAGCTTGTTTTTCCAATGATTGTTATGGTATTTAATTAAACTGATATAATCTGCAATGCAGTTGCTTGTATCTTCGGCTATTGTATCAACATGCAGATAACCTCTCCACTGAATCTGTTGCTCAGATATTCAGAAAAAAGAAGCCCAAGAAGTAAAACTCAAACTTGTTTACAATTTCATAATTACTAAGGGGTCTATTTGGTTTGAGAAAACATTTTCTGTTTTCATTTTTTGTATTTTTTGTTTTCAGGATTTTATAGAGAAAAAACTAAAACAATAAAATCTTATTTTCTTTTTTCATCTTATCTTCACAAAATTCTTAAAACAGAAAATATTGGAAATAAAAACATAAAGAAGTTCTTATGTTGTTGTTGATCATCCCTTGTTTTGATAAACAAGTTCTTATAAACCAGGATTGGTATAAGAAGTGAGGACCTACAAGATTCATTGGAGCGGTTGATAAAGGGTTGTAGCATGTCCCTCTCATCTCCAAGGCTTGTGATTCCGGCAGCAATCTATGGTATTTGGGTTCTGTCCCATCAGTATTTTACCAATGATTTCTTTGATTTTCAGGTAAAATTTGAAACTTATGCTATAAAACATTTGAAGTACACATCACTAGACAAAACACATGGTCATTTGCATTAATATATGTTGTTCATTTCAGCTTGTGCCAGCCATGTTTGGGATGTTTGTGTACAAGGCTGCAGTTCTAGTTCAAGTTTATAGAGACAATGAAGACTTGCAGTTAGTATTTCCAGAAAATGACTTACTCAATTGAATGATATTTTATTTGAAGGGAAATGAAGAGAGCTATGGCCAAAGCTATGCACTGCTTAAAGCCCTTCAAATTTCAATGGTTGAGGCCGTTGTTGGCATAGTTAGAGTTGGTTCACTTGAGAATTATAAAATATCATTAATGATATCCATATATCCCTGTTTTTTTTAGTATCAAGCGCTGCATCAAAATAATGTAATATGAAGAACAAATTATTCCTGTAAAATCCTAACATCCTTAGGGTACATTACTTATTTTGTCGACGATTTTTTCTCCGTCTTCATTATCATCGTTGGCTCATTCATTTTTGTTCATTCTTGTGAATTACTCGAGCTCAATTTCTTGTCTTACAAACGTTATAAAACAATTTTTAACGAAAAAATTTATTTGAAGTCCTAGCTCATCTATTTAGTTATCTTTCTACCTTCTAAAAAAAGTTTTAAATTTCTTATCTTTTTAAGTTAAAAAAAAACATTTAAATTTTTTTCTTTTAAATATTAAAAAAATAATTAAGTGGATGAATTAAGACTCCTAATCCTTATTCTTTTAACAATATTTAAAACATTAAAAAAAGATATACCACCAATGGAAGTAAATAGTGGGAGCAGCTTATCTCTACTTTCTGGATGACAAAATGTACAATAATCAAATAGTGCCACAACTGGTTTATCACATTAAAATATATAGGTGTCGTCTACTCCATCAGACACAATGTGATGCTTACTATATTACTTGCATTATGCTGCACAGTCCATTTTCATTCAAACAACGACCCCTGATGCTAAGCAAGTCTTCAACATACAAAAATAAAATAGACAAAACAAGGCTCAATAACAACACCATCACCCCCTCTACAATTTGGAGATTTGCTGCAGTCAATGAATCAATCACCATATTTTGTTAAATCAGTTCCGTATTTCTGTAACCATTCATCGCGGTCTCTCACCATTTCCTGCCATGTCATATATATATCACAATTACAGTAGCTATGGCAGATTATTTGCAATCAATCAGTTTTTGGAAGAAAAAATAAATGACATTTTCAGGAAACTTAGCTAGATCCAAATGGTCAATCACAACACACCCCATTTTTACATACATGCCTGAAACATATCAGAGTTCAAGAAGCAATTAAAGCCTGGCCTAACTAGTATACTAAAAGTAATTCAGCCGGAAAAGAAAAAACACTTCCTTCAGCAATTTGGTAAATAGACACCTCATGAAATCATGATTGATGAGCGTTCAACAGCGCTTTATATACCATATCAATGAATTGATTGTCCTGCAAAAACAAAAAAATGTATATATATATATAAAAGACACTAGAAAATAATAAATGCTTCCTATTCATGGCAGAGAAAAGAATACAACAAGTTCATACAAACTTGTTTGCTTCCTATCAGTCATGCTTATGATCATTATAGTTGGAACTTGGAATATCAAGCACTGGTACCAAAAGCAAACTAACCTGAACAAGCACAAGAAGCGCCTCGCGGACCTTTTCTCTGGAGATCACTGGACCAAAGTTTGGAAGAGAAGCTGAAGTGGGGGTAAGTGAAGGTGGTGGAGTTGGAGGTGGAAATGGTTGTAGCAGTGGAGCACCGTATGGACGCTGTACGCTAACAGCAGGATGAAGTGGAGGAGCGGTAGGTGTGGATAAAGACACAGGCGGGACCACCATTGCTGAAGATGGGGGAGGAACAAAAAAGGAAGAAGGCTTCACCAGGTTTGCAGCCCGCTTGTTGCTGTTATTGGATTCAGGAGCATCGTGTTGGGGCAGTAAAGGAGTAGATGCTGAAATAGAGGGTGCCTGCAAGGATGGCACAGTGGGAGCAGCAGCATGACTTGGCACGGAAGATGAAGAGATTGTAGCAGAAGACTGATAAAGTTGTCCAGTAATTGGAGCATTTGCAGTATTCCCAATGGCCATAGCTTGCTGCAATAATAAAAGTATCAGGAAATATTAACCCAGTCAGACTTGAGTTACAAAGGTTTAACATACCATGAAAAACTATGTTTGCATATCATTGTGCTGAATATTACAGATAAACGATCATGTGCAGGATTATATGGGTCCACAACAGATGATGTTAAACTCAGGTAAAATATAGCTCACTGTAGAAGTTCAATAGAAAAACAGATGATCAGTGACCTTGGATACGTCAAGTACAAAGTTGAAAACGATTATTGGTGAAAAACATTTTGGACTACTATAATATTCAAGAGACTAGATAATTAATCATAGATACGCGAGAACACACCATTATTTTCTCAACACTTTGCACTTCCTTGCTTCCATAGATGATCCCATCTATGACCAATATTCAAATGAGGAAGCCATGGCATAGTCTCTTTCTGAGAGTTGCAATTCTAAATGCCAATTCGGCATGAAGAACTACAATAATGCCATAGACATCAGTCCTATGGTTTATTAAGTTTGTCCAAACAAGTCCAGCAATCAGCAAAGGCAAATAATGTGCCAAAAAAAAAAGGGACAATCAAATAAGGTTAAGACTCCAAGATATATCAATCATAAGTTGAATCAATTTATAATGAAATACAAAAATAGGCAAGAAAAAATTTTGTCAAGCACCACAGAGAATCCCAGAAACAATTAATCATCTCCCTGGGCCAGTGTCATCTCATCATATCATTATGTTTGTCAATAAATTTGAAATCAATAGAAGACTCTGTTGACAAATTTTTAGACGTAGAAAATGGAAATTAAACCCTCCACTATGGCACATACACTGAAGAAATTTACAAATGATGGATCATCGACAGCATCAGCTACATTGGAAACATTTAATGCTGACGGTTCAAGAGGACCATCCATAACTGCCAACGTTGGTACTGCTTCAAGTTCCTCAAACTCACTGCAATAAATGTAAGAAAAACATCAATACTAGAATTCCAAAAACACCATGTGCCAAGATCCACCATAATGATTAATGTAAGCTTTTTAAGCTATAATCCTCCAAGCCTAAATGATATAAATATTAAGCAGCAAGAAAACTGATAATGTAACAAGGCTACCCAATATTTTCATATCAAAGATCTTCCTTGAAACATGCATATGTGGTGGGAGTATAGAACATAAAACATAAGCAATTTATACATGTTGAAAACAATTGATTAAAGAATGGAGTCAAACAGACAAATGATCTTATCACCTCTCCCAACCAAAAAAATTAAGATAACCATGTCATAACATGGCCTTGTCATAAGTTGCTAGTCATTAGACCTTGCATGCAAGTTAAGCTCACCCAAGATAAAATCAAAAATGTAAACCAATAGTACATAGGGGGTCTCTCCATCTTAGTTTGTGTGTTTTGTTTTAGAAGTTAACTGTCAGAGTAAGTTAACCTGGTCTGTTGTTTGTAGTTAGTTAGAGACAGCTGTCAGCAGCTTCTCAGTTGGTAATTTATACAAAGTTGTAAGAAGTTGCACTTCTAAGTGCTACTATTAATACATGGGCCTGATGTGAAACTTATTCAACTCAATACGGACAAGTCTCAACCTTCAGAATCAGCTCACTTTTAACTTTTCTGTCAACTTTCTCACTCTTTCCTTCATATGATGTAATAGAAGAGTAGAACACCATATGAACCAGAAGAAAAAAGACATAATAGATAAAACGAGCCCCACGATCCATGGGAACAGGATAAGGTAGTGGCGCCAGATAGAAACATAGTAGTATTATTACCTCTTTGTAGAAGACACCTTTGACTTTGGAGGCACCTTAGCATATGCATTAAGGATCCTGAAAACCAGCCAATTTTAGGTGAATAACACAATTGCATGAAAATAATAGAAATTGGAGAAAAATTTTGCTGTTAGACTAATGCATAAGTCACAATATCAATTATAATAATTAAAAAAATTGCAAACTATCTATGTGTAACTCGGCATTTCCATGTTTCATTACCTGTTAAAAAGATTTGCAACCTCTTCACATTCACGTGCATTATAGAACCAGATGCCATTCACTTCTTGAGCAGCATTTCTATACAATAGATAAGGAACCTGAACTTCATACTCGAAATCCCCCAAAAGATTTTCCACCAAATTTTCTGCTTATGCAGACAGACCAGGGTTAAATATAGGGATATTTGGAAGTTCTCAACCACCATGTACAGTAGCAGCAAAGTATATACCTCACCCACAAAATAATGTCTACAAGGCTTATATTTACAGCTTGCATAATTACTAATTTCACTTTAACTCACAATATTGACTGCAACATAACAACTGTGGTGGAATTCCAATAGCCAATACCTAAGCCCAAATCCTACAATA
The DNA here is from genome assembly GCF_059453495.1 of Arachis ipaensis. Classification (NCBI taxonomy): domain Eukaryota; kingdom Viridiplantae; phylum Streptophyta; class Magnoliopsida; order Fabales; family Fabaceae; genus Arachis; species Arachis ipaensis. The sequence continues at coordinate 6,490,740 of NC_142443.1, read as the reverse complement.
TTAGGGGGCAAGATCACAACTAATAACTAAAATCGTGCTCTATCTCTGACCAGGAAGCATATGAAAAAAAAAAGAAACTTAATTACGTTACCGACAAGAACCCAAAATGAGAAAATGAGAAATGATACTCGCAATACTAAATTTCCAACAACCATCGCACCAAACCATGCCTGATTGCCTCAAAAAGGGACAAGAAAGGCGAAATTCTTTCTATAAAATAATAAAAAAAAGTTTGTTGACGACAAAAAAACAAAAGCAGAAGGACTAACTAACCAGTATTGCGACGGTTCATCACAATAAACTGAAATCGCGGTTGCGTGTTCCTGAAAAAATCAAACAAAAAGCAATCGGATCGTGGAATTCATGAATTGTTGCGATATGATGAAGGAAAAGGAACAAAAAGTAGACCTTTTGACAACGAAGAGGGATCCCTCGACGTCCTTGCGGCTCTGCAAACGGTAATCGCAGAAAGAAGAGAGAGAAAGCGTTAGAGAGAGAGAGAGAGAGAGAGAGAGAGAGAATGGAATCGATGAAAGGAAGGAGATTATAACGGAACGAACCCATTGGGAGAGGTCGATGTTGAACTCGTAGAAGGTGACGTGTGCAGCGGTGATGAGGATTTCCTCGACGAAGGGGTCGATGCGCTGAAGAACAGTGAGGTTGAGGAGCTTGGTGCTGTGCTGGTCGAGATTGGGCATGAGCTTCCCGTTCTGAGACATTTTGGAACCGCAAACACAAACCCTAGAATTTTGCGGGTTGGGTTTGGGGTTTGGATGTGTTGTGTGCCTGAGAGTGAGAATGGAAAAGGGGGAATGGAATGGGATGGAGAATCAGAGAAGAAAGAGAGGTGAACCAACTCAGCTCCTTGTTTTGGAGTCGTCTATCACTCTCACCTTCTTCCCCAAGCGAAATTAAAACCCCCTATTTTCCCGCAATTACCAAAACAACCTCTTAACTAATTTACTACTTTACCCACTAGACACTACTATATAAAGTACTATGCTTTATTTAATTCATATACATGTACATCTAGTTTCTTAAGATTATTATACTTTACTTTATATGTACTCAAATTTTTACTTCGCTCTATTTTTATATAACAAATTTAGTAAAATACAACTTTCACAGTCTAGTTTTTTTATTTTAATTATTCAGGTGGGTCTATGTAATTTTATCAAATTTATAATTAATTTTTTATATTTTTTTAATTAAATTTTTACACTATTTTTGATTTTATAATTAAATTATTTTTGTGTTAAAAAAAATAAAATTAATCGAATATTGTTCTAAAAAATATGTGATTAAAGATCCAATTAAATTTTTAATTGTGGATATTTTTAATTTGGATAAAAATATTCTATTAACTTCAATATTTTTTACAATAACAAAATCCTAATTACAAAATTAAAAATAGTGTGTCAATTAAAAGGAAAAAAGCACAGCGATCTAATTGCGAATTTAATAAAACTATAAAAACCAATAGAATAATTAAACCATTTTTTTCCTTATACTTTTAACTCTATGTAACTTATTATAATTGCTTTTCGATAAGATTTTTAATTTACAATGCATAGTTTACAAAATAATTTTTTTCAAAAAATAACATTTTAATAACAATTAAAATATAATTAAAAGTTGTGAACAAATGGTAAATTATATTTAGTCTAGATTGTTATCCTTGTTTAATTTCGTTATATTAAATGTTATTTTTAATCATATATGTTTAAATAGAAAAGGTAAATAATAAAACTTTATCTCAAGAAAATCACTAATATGTATTAATCCGTCCTAATCTGAACATTTAAAAATCAAACACTAGCCACTTAGACCAACTCTGTTGTTAATTAAAACCATGAAATTTTAATATTAACCAAAGTGATATTTTCTAAGTTTATTTAAAAAAAGAATTCAATAAATGCAAAAAAATATATATTTAACATCTTAAATATAAAAAAATATACTTACATTAAAAGTTAGCATAAAATCTACCACTGTATATTTTTATTTATTTATATATATCAATTCAGATATTTTCTACTAAATAATTAATTAATAAAATAATCAAATTTATTATAATATATAAAATAATTTTTTTATAAAATATTAAATATGTATTTCTAATTTTCTATATACAGCATAATAGTTAATTGATGGCTAATTTTTATCGTATGCTATAAGTGGCCTTGTAAAAATATTTGATACATTTTATGTGATAATAATGAGAAGATTTGCCAATGAGTAATAGCTCAAATAGCATAATCTCCCCATACTCAATTAAGAGGTTGCGGGTTCGAGTTTCATATCTTTGGTAAAAAAAAAAAAAAAATATGAGAAGATTTAAAAATAAACTCAAGTTATATTACCGAAACATCAAAGTGATCAAAGGCTGAACTCTGAAGAGAAAGCGGTACACACGTGGACACGTCATTATATTAATAATGGCTTAAGTTGACAATGGCTCCCTTAGCAGATACATTATAGTCCTTAACACTATCTATCTACAATGGGTTCCTTAGATACTAACTTGCTACTATGCTAGATTCAGGTTCAGTTCCTAGATTTCTTAAATTCCTTAGCACATGCAATATTAGTTGACCATTGATATAATTATAAACCACTATCTGGTGGAAGCAGTCATTTATGTTCATTGTTTCAATTCATATGTATATTTTTTCGCATCACACAGCACACAGGAACAAGTAAATGGAAGCAGTTAATCTTTTTATGTAACTATTAAAAGTGGAAGTATATTATTTCCTCAAGTTTTTCCTACTAACAGTACTACTACACGTGGACAAGAGCAAAGGCATCTAATTCTAATACAAGATATTTATTTATTCATTGATATATCTAATTTGGATGTAATCGAAAGCTCAGAGTTTTTTTCTTATTTATTCAGCGGCCTTTCCTTTGCGTCTGCTACTAGTACCAGTTTCCAGAAGGTAACAGACCATAGAATCGACATCATCCCCAAATATGCTGTATGCCTCAATAGCTTGAAGGTAAGTGAATCCCATACACATTAGAAGTTGTATGCTGCTGCTTTGATTTGTGTCCTGCTCTTTTCCCTGTTCCATATTCGATGACCCTGCTACTCACGTACACATTAAGCACACTTAGCTTATGCATTCCAACTTTCAATCACAAGGGTACAAATCATAATATCTATACATCATCATTTGCAAAACAAAAACTTGCATATCAGATAAAGGGGAAATTTTCTAATTGCTCAAAGTTTTATTTGATTTCATAGTTTATGAAGGCCTTAAACACTGCACCAACCTACAGAAACTAAAATAACACTATCTTCGAAGCAAATAGACCAACTAGTAGGAGAGTACAGAGTAGACACTCACTAGCTCCAGAAGAAGATGGCTCGGCATTTGATGTAGATGACTCTCTGTGCCCAAGTTGTTGCTTAATACCCTCAGCAAGATACTCAGCACGAGAAGCTTCCATCACAGAACGTTCAATTTCCTTCTCTGTGAGCTCAAGATCAGAGTAGAACCGTCCCTCAGCTAAAAGTGCCTGTAAAAAGAAGTTAGGAAAAAAGGGTGTCGTCAACATCAACTGAAATATAGAAACCATGTTGACACTTTGCAATTTGAAATACTTGCATTATCAATCTGATTGTTTTGTTGAGCTATGATAGCAGCCTTGACTTGATCTTTGTCAACATTTGTCTGCATTGCACAAAAAAAAGGGTACAATTAGCCAACCAATATAGTGAGAGAGATATAACAATGATCGGTGAGTCAATTTCCAAGTTGCAGGGTCATTTTCATAGGCCTCATAAGATCCTTGCTTAAAAGCGATGTTTTATAAATATTTAATTGATGTAAAATTCAATCTACCCATATATATATAAAAGAAGTGTGACATTAATTACTTACCCCACGAAGAGAGCTGAACCCAAGTCCAATGCCAACTGTTGGGCGCCGTGGGTCAACCAGGGAGTTATAATGATGTCCGTGGTGATAACTAAGCCGTATTGGTGGTGTGTCAGTGTTATAGCTTCTTTGAAATATGTTGATCGGTTCTGCATCAACAGCTAACATTACTATTAGCAAATAACTTACAAACCACAATCACAAGAGAAGTATAGACAGAAGCAATACCTGTAGAATAGGAGTATATATGAATTGGGCGATTATACATTTCACAGATGGCTTGGATCTCAACATTGTTACCATAGACCTGCCAACAAATGTAGGGTTAAATAAAAAATTTAAAGTACCTATCTACACATACAAACCAAGTAAAACTGCATGTAGCATTAAAATGGAATATAACCTGACATGGTAATTGAAATTTAAGAGGAATCAGAAAGATTGATGGGTTGCACACATAATAATTTGGATTTTATCTTGCCATATTTCAATTCAATAATCTTAAAGTTGCACAAAATGTATTATGATTTAAAAAATCATATCATTCAGCAGTCTATCGCATGAAATTGGCTATTTCCACATATTTCAAAAGTCAGCAATCAGCATGAGCACAGCCATCAGAGACTAAAAGCCAATATTTTACTCTATTTAACATATACAACTTTACGAATAAGAATAACCAACCACTTCTAGGTTAGAACTAAGATAATTGCTCTCAGAAAAGGGAAATGGCAAGTGACTGAATGGAATACAATTTATAGAAATGTAAACTGTTTTGAATTGAATTAAAACTACAAAAAAACAGCAACAAACTAAAAATGCACTTAATATCCAAATGCAAGAACTAAAAATCCACAAAAACTGTGGAGTTGGTTTATCTTATCAGCTAAAAAACAAAACAAAAAATAAAATAACAGTACAGTACAGAAGAAAAGCTGCCCAAACTAAACCGTGATCCCTACCTTATCTCTTCTCTTCCTTTTACAATATGACGTGAAGCCTTCTGTTATAAATTGAGAATAGTGGTCTCTCTCCTTTTCCTGAAGACATAAAACCAGTATTACTTATCTTACACCATCAAAGTATTTAAGCAATAAAGTGATAAAGATCCAAAATATGGTGATAGGAACTAGGGTGCAGATTTGTAGTAAGGATGAAAAGACATATATACATAGTGTAGTGTTATCATACCATGTAATTTATGCACAGCTGTCTGACGTCATCATATAATTCAGAGTCCCCATACACCTGATCTGCAATGGCACGGAAAAGGCAGTTTCCATCCTCTAACATCCTTTTTACTTCATAACCTTTCACCCTTCTAATATCAATTTCAAACTGTCGCTCTTTCTCCTGAAATGGATGTTGATGTCATTTGATGTAAAATGATTATCTCAATGATGGCCATTAAGAAACAAAGTTGCATTAATAAGGTGAAGTAATAGCCTTCAAATAGAAACTTTGTTCCCTGATATATAAATATGCAATGCAATATAATGCATTATAAAATATCAAAGCAAGGGATAAAGATTTGATCATACAACCACACCCAAGATAACCTTCAAAGGAAATATTGCTAAAGATCTTTGATGAATAGGTTGTATTAGGCCAGTGAGTTTGAGTCATAGCTGGGAAGAAACAACAAAGGAACAATTCTAAACCCTGTTGGGCTTTTTAGACTAACTTATGTGTGTACTTCACTTCATAGTTATCCTCTTCACAAAATGTGGTTATGGAACAAATAATCACCTCATTTGAAAAGAAGTATTCTTTGAATCAACCCACGAATATCAAGACATAGGTCAAGAGATTCCTGTGAAAATCAGGGCAGACATGAGACTATCATGTGATCATGTACCCGACCTATAGTGGGGTAAGGATTTGTTGTTTTAGTATTGTTTTATCCACTAATCCGCATACAACAACTCAGGATAAAGCACTGTGAATATGAAGGAAAGGATAAAAGAACAGATAATGCGTATTCACTTAATAAGATAAACTTACCACATCATCATAAGAGGACCCCAAGCATGGATTTTGCTCGTCAGCACTATTGTACCCTTCATTTTCACTATGAGCCCTCGGAGATGATGGTCGAGAGCCCGCAGGTGAAGTCCTAGCCGAAACCACAGGCCACGCAGCTGCTTTTCTAGGTGATCCTAAATGGACAGCATTTGAAGTCCCTGATACATTCCTTCTTGTTAAGTTATTTGCAGAAGGCTTAGGCGGCGGAACAGGTGGCGGTGGTGGGTGCGAGCTACCGCTAGTAGTATCCCCAATACAGGCCTCAACATCTGATGCAGGTTTTTCTCCACCCAACCCTCTCATCAATTCTTGGTGGACCACAGCATCCTCTTCTTTAACATCTTTACCAGTATCATCATCAGCTACTTCATCACCTGAGACGGTGTGACTCTGCTCTAACCTAGGACCTTCCAAGAAACCGTCATCACTGTTTGCCTTGCCACTATCACTGGTCCCACCATACTCCAAAAGATCATCACCAACAACCTGCTCCGCCGCCTCCTCTCCACATTCCTCATCCTTTCCAGCTGGAGGAACAGGCAAAGCCGGCTCCGGCCGAGGCCCTGAACGGCCCTGATTCTGATTCGGGTTCTGGTTAGAACCACTACCTGAAGAACCCCCAGAAGACCCTCGCTGAATCAGTATGCGAGTCATCGTTAATCAACCCTACCTACACTTGCCAAAATGCAACCTTTTCTTTCTGCAAGAACAGCACTGCACCGCCACCACCGCTTTCTTCTTTCCCAACGGTATGTCGCGTGTTCTAACCTTGGCCGAACAAGGACCGTTATTTCTTCTTCTTGCAAGCCAGTTCCTTCACGGAAAACGATCTCTGCATTTCCGTAAGAATTCTCATCAGACCCTAAGATTGTATGAAGAAAACAAAACCCCCTCTTTTAGGAAGTCGAATTTTACCCAGAGGTATTCACAGCTTCGCGACAGCAATCTGCAAACAAAGTCACCGTTACAAGAGAGATAATTAATCAAATTAAATGCACATGTTGTCCTTCTGAGGAGCATAATAAAGACGGATGACATAAGAAAGAGAAAGAACAAAAAAAGAAAGCGCAGAAATTGGAAGCATTAGAAAGAAGAAATGAAATTTGAAGCGGAGAGAAAGAAATGGGAGGTAAAGTGTTCACCGGAGGGAATGCGCAGCGATGATCGCGAAGAAGGAATTGAAAGATTAGGGTTTTGGTTGTGTATTGATGGCGATGGTGAGAGAAAGAGAGAGACAGAGAAGGAGAAGGAGGGAAATGAGGTGAGGGGTGAGAGAGAGAGAGAGAGAGAGAGAAGGGGGGGAAAAGTGGAAAACTGAGAAGCGAAGGGAAGGATAGAATGTTTTGTTTGTGAGAGAAGAGAAGAGAAGGAGACGGAGATAGAAAGCTCTCTGCTTTTAACGGTGGATTAACCTCTCAATACGACACGTGCTGCATTTCCACACTTAGTGGAACACACAACACTCAATTTTCCACTCTATAATCTCATTTTGGATCAAATTTATATTAATTCAACTATTTAATTTTAATATAAACTATTATATATAATTATTTAATTCCATTTTTTAATGATAATTCAAAATATAGTTATAAAGAATACTATTTATTAAGGTGATAATATATAATTAAATTAATATATATTATATTTTTATATTATTAATTTATTAAAATTAAATTCTTAATTAAATAGTAATTGAGCTTTGTTTTTCATTTTGTTATTATTCGTTCAACCTTTAAATACATTAAACTTTCACTCGATGTAAATTTTGGACATGGAATAGTTGTGAATTTTTTTAAATATTATTTATATATTAAAATTAATTATCAAAATTAATTATTATATATTTTTATATAAATATATATAGTTTAATTTATTTTTAATATGTATTTTATATTTCAATATATATTTTATATTAACTAATAATTTTAATGACTAATTTTAATATATACCTAATATAATAAAAAAATGAGAGAGAGGAGGGAAACACCGAGTGAGGTAGAAATAGGGATCCTAAAGTTTGGAATCGAGAAGAGTATCTACGTTTGGAAAACGATTCTTTCTCTGTTTTTATCACCAATTTGCCACAAGATATTTCTAAGAAGGAATTATTTCAATTGTTCCATTGGACGGGGCGAATCAATGACATATATTTAGCTCGGAAACTGAAAAATGAGAAGGTGTTCTTGTTTGCATTCGTTCGATATACGACGAAAGGGGGAGGGGCGATGAAGGCTATAGCAGAAATGCATCATACAGGTATAAGGGGGAAGATAATATCCGTAGGTGAGGCTAAGTATAGAAGGCCAAGGGAGGGGATGACCACTGGGATACGAAAGGGAGATATTGTAAGAACGGATATAGAGAACAGGCAACCAAGGAGAGGCAAAAGTCCTACAAGAGTGGAAGAAACAAGGAAGGATACATCTGTCAAGGACCCGCATGGAAACGGTTGGACGAAGAAGGTTGAAGTTCCAATAGCAAAAGAGAATTTCGATTGGCTGCTGAGGAGTCTAGTAGGAGGAACGACGATGGCCATTAACTTCAAATCGCTACAGAAAGCGCTCAGAAAGAATTTTCCTCAAGTTGTTGAAGTCAGAGAACTTAGAGCGTACAAAGTCTTGTTAGTTTTTGACACTGTGAAGAATGCAGAGGAAGCGTTCACATTCAAAATGAATAGTTTCCTGCAATTCTTTCATAGCGTATGGAGATGGGAGGAATCGGAACGTAGTGAGACTAGAAGAGTTTGGCTAGAATGTTATGGAGTTCCTTTACATATTTGGTCAGTGAAAACGTTCAACACGATAGGCAGCTAATTGATACTTGTGCATTTGACGTTATCAAGGAATGGGTGCATATCACTGTAGGTACTAGTGGTTTTGATGTCTTTGTAAAGGAGGTGGGACATGAGGTATATGGAGATACTTGTTTGTTGGAACGTGCAATCGTTAGGCAAACATGTGAAAGCTCAAATTCACCTCCCGGTGGAAGCGCGACGATGGCGACGACATGGGATCCGGCGGCTGAGCTCCTCATGGAACGGATAAATGAAGAAGATGGGGATAAGGGTAGAATGGTAATATCAGATATCTTTTTGAATGAATGCAATCTAGAGAATTCAAAACAGTATCAAATGCAACAGAAAATGGATTATTCAGAATAAATGGAATTAATGGCGCGACTGATTGTAAGGGAATTGATATTTATGTGGAGGTTGACTCGAAAAGAATGGATACAGATATCTGCGTTGATAAGGGAAGTGGGACCAAGAGAGCTGAGATAATTGTCCAAGGGGGGGAATGCTTTGGGTCTGGGCTCTAATGGTTCAGAGGCCCAAGCACAATGCTACAATTCCTGCCTCCTGAAGAGCCACAAAGGAATTAGGCCTACGAATGAGAACCGGATGGAATGTGAACGCTTGCCACAACTGACCGACAAGGAAGGTGGGCCAGGTCATGGACTGGGCGTGTGCTTCGGTTCGAGCCAGGCGGGTCCGTCTTTGAGAGCTGCTGCTCCATGCGGAATGGGTTGCGCAACTCAGCCTACCCAATTCCCTGATCACGCAGCTATGAGAGAAGGATGCCCGCAGACCATTGAGCAAGGGAGGCATGATAAGGATGCACATATCGGAAGCCAAACGCAAGGATACTGTAACGTTGTTGTGGAGGGCCGGGTAGCGAAGGTGTATGAGATGGGACAGGACAAAGTACAGGCAGTGGACTAGTTGAATTGCAGGAGAGCGAACCGGGCAACCCAGGGAGGCCAATGGGTGCAATCTCAGGAAGAGGAGAACAATGATGTAGAAGTCGGAGCTGGAGACAAAGCTGGGGAATGTGAAATTGTTGAAGAAAGGGTTACAGAGGATGTAGGATCCAATGCAGGAGAGGAAGAAACAAATCAAGATGCTGATCAGAGGCTTGCGCAGAAATGTCAGTTAACCGAAAATAAAGAAACATGGAAATTGGCAGTGGAGTCTGGTGCGATTTTTTATGATGAGAAAGAAGACATAATGGCAATCTTACAAAGTTAAAATGAAGCTATGGCGGCAAAAAGAAGGATAGCAAAACAAAAGGAGAAAGTTAGGAGGAGTAGGCCCAAATAACATAACAAGGTGTGGAAAAATTCCTTTAAATGATTTATAGTTGTTGGAATATTAGAGGACTAAGGGAGGATGGAAAATTGAGTATGGTGAAAGAGTTAAAAAAGAAGTTCAGATTAAATATGCTAGGTTTGATTGAAACTAAGAGGGAGGAAGTGACTAAATTTGATGTAGTTCGATTGTGGGGTTGTGACACGGTGGACTGGGATTATGTGGAATCAGTAGGAGCCTCTGGCAGTTTATTATTAATGTGGGACGATTTGTTGTTTAAACGATTGAACTGTTATAAAGGAGATGGTTGGCTTTGCGTTCAAGGTTTGCTGACAAAAAAAACTTTAGTTATGCATTCTGTTTGGTGTATGGAGCACATGTCCAGAGTGAGAAACTGATGATGTGGGAGGAGTTAAGCTATATTGTGGGTTTATGTCAAGTTCCGTTTTGTTTCTTGGGAGACTTCAACGAGATACTAAGGTTAGAGGAAAGAAGAGGCACTGCTAGTTTACCGGCATCTGCAATAGACTTTAAGGAATGGTGCAAGATTTACAGCTAGTGGATTTACCGCTAACTGATCGAAAATTCACATGGTTTCGAGGTCGTTCTTGTAGTCGCATAGATAGGGTTCTGGTCAGTGTGGAGTGGCTGGAGGAGTTTTCAGATATTCGGTTGAGAGGAGGACCTAGAAGGCTGTTAGACCATTGTCCGTTGATTCTAGAAGATGCAAGACTTAGTGCGGGTCCAAGACCGTTCTGAAGCTTAGGTGATGAACAGTTCACTAGTAAGCTGAAGGCCTTGATGGTACCGCTAAGGAGATGGCACAAAGACAATTTTGGGGACATTGACGATAGGATAAAGAAGTTTGAAGAAGAGATTAAAAAGATTGATGATATGGTTAGTGTTAGTAGTTATGATGGAATATTGGAGGCTAGATGGAAGGCTCTTGTGACTTGTTGTGCGAAGTGGTATGCCAGAAAGGAGATCCATTGGAAGCAGATGTTCCGATCTCAATATGCTAGAAATATGGACAAGAACACCAGATACTTCCATAACTTAGCATCGGCTAGAAGAAGGAACAACAGAATTGACTCCCTAGTAATTAATGGCAGGGTGGTGAGGAACCATGCCAGAATAAAAGTGGCAATTACAAGATTTTATAAAGAGCTATATCGACAGGAATATACTCCGAGGATTGGACTTCGTGATGGGTTGGTAAAGCAGATTAATGAAGACGAGGCAGCAGAGCTAGAGGTGATGCCATCGCCTGAGGAAATACGAGAGGCAGTATGGGATTGTGAGTCCAGTAAAGCGCCGGGTAGTGATGGGTACAATATGAACTTCATAAAGAAATGTTGGAGTGAGATAGGCAAGGAGTTTACTGAAGCTATGTTGGGCTTTTTTCAAAGTGCGAAGCTACCATCGGATGCGAATGTAACATGGGTGGCACTAGCTCCAAAATTTGTGGCAGCTAAGGAACTTAAAGACTTAAGGCCAATTAGTATGGATGGTTGTGTATATAAGGTGATATCTAAAGTCTTGGTGAGAAGAATGCGGTCAGTGATGCCAGGTTTAGTGGGAGAGACTTAGTCTGCATTTGTAAAGGGTCGCAAAATACATGATGGTGCTCTCATTGCTTGTGAGACGGTCCAATGGTTGAAGTTGCGCAAGAAGCAGGCGGCAATTATCAAACTATACTTTCAGAAAGCTTATGACAGAGTGAGATGGAGTTTTGTGGATGTTGTGCTACAAAAGATGGGTTTTGGTCTTAGATGGAGGGCATGGGTGAAGGAATGTATGACTATAGCGTCTATGTTGGTGTTGATTAATGGGTCACCATCCAAGCCGTTCAGGATGGAGAGAGGTCTTAGACAAGGAGATCCTCTTTCTCCTTTTCTATTCGTTCTTGTGGTTGATCTCTTGCACAGGATGGTGGGTGAGGCAGTTAGGAATGGACGCATTTCTCCACTGTTGGTGGGAAGGGATAATATAGAATTGTCGCATCTCCAATTTGCGGATGACACAATCTTATTTTGCCCACAGGATACGGAAACAATACTGAACTATAAGAGGCTCTTGCGTGGTTTTGAGTTGATGTCTGGCCTGAGTATTAATTTTGATAAATCAAATCTGATTTCTGTTAACTGTGAGCAAGAATGGGTGACAAATATGTGTGGATTATTGGGATGCGCCGAAGCTAGTTTACCTGTCAGGTACCTAGGAATCTCTCTAGGTGCAAAACCCCCGGTTGGTGAAGACCTGGAAACCGATCATAGATAAGGTGAAAGATAAGCTCAGCTTGTGGAAAGCCAAGTCCCTCAACAAAGCGGGCAAGCTAGTTCTCATAAAATTCGTTCTAAATAGTCTATCGGTTTACTACTTAAGCTTGTACAAGATGCCAAAGGCGGTTGCAAAAAAGATAATCGGGCTACAGAGAAGGTTCTTGTGGAGTAAAGAAGATGGGAATAACGGTATACCACTTGTGAAATGGGAGATGGTGCAAGCTCTGAAAAGGTTAGGCGGTTTGGGGGTGGGGAATGCATTAATCAGAAATGCATCACTTCTGTTCAAGTGGTGGTGGCGTTTTTCGAAAGAAGATTGTCCGTTGTGGAAGAAGGTTGTATGCTCTTGCAATCATTTGAACCCTTTTGTAATATTATCAAAACAGCCATTACTGTTAAAGGGTGGCTCGTGGAAAGATATTTGTCAGCTTAATATTAGAGAGCCACAGGCAAGAGGTATGATGATTAATGGCTTGGCTATAGAGGTGGGAAATAGCAGACGTATTCGTTTCTGGGAGGATGACTGGCTACAAGGTGGTACTTTGAAAGATAGTTTTGCAAGACTTTTCTCTATCTCAAATCAACAAGGATCCGTTGTAGGGGATTGTGGGTTCTGAGATGGGATAGAGTGGGTGTGGAACTTTCAGTGGAGGAGAGAGTTATTCCAATAGAAATTTGAGTTGCTTAATCAACTTCATGAACGATTACGACTAGTCAGAATGTCGCCTAGTAGAGAGGATGCAATTGTATGGAAATTTGATAAAACTGGTATCTTTTCTACTAATTCTTTTGTGCAGGTGCTGCAGAAAGAGACTCTCTCGAAAGACATTACAAGCTACAGCTTCACTAGCGCCATTTGGAGAGGATTGGTACCTCCAAGAGTTGAACTCTTTGCGTGGTTTGTTTTAGTAGGCAGAATCAACACTAAAGAGAGGCTGAGTAGGCTAGGAACCATACATCATAGCGATAAGATTTGTCTTTTGTGTAAAAAGGAAATAGAATTTGTGCACCATTTGTTTCTTAGTTGTGATTTTACTTGGCAGGTGTGGTGTACTTGGTTGACGTGTGCAAATAGAGCGTGAGCTATCCCGAGGATGGTCAAAAATCTATTTGAGAGTTGGATTGAAGTGCCTAGACGCAACTCTGAGAAAAAGAAGTGGTTGATAGGGTTCTTTACTATTATCTGGAACATTTGGTTAGAACGAAATAACAGAATTTTCCAGAGCTCTGAGACAGGTGTTGATGGCATCAAGAATAGGTCGTTTATGAGCTACAGGGATTGATGTGGTGTTGATCCATTTGGTTGTTGATGGCAATGTTAGAGATGACAGCAGATTATATCTATGTCTTTATTTTAGTTTTACTGTTGCTTTCTTGTTCCTACTTGCTCCACTTTAATGTGTCGAGTTATCTCTCTTCAAAAAAAAAAAAATTAATCACTTTATTAACTTGTCAAAAAAAATTAAATGCATGTATTCAGCTCAATAATATTTAACTGTATAATTGATATTGTTTTGGTAATTTAATCAGACTTAAAAGTATAATTGCTTAATTGATAGCAGTGCTGCTATTAGTACAAGAGGTTTTACTAAAAGATTAATGATTTAAACTCACCAAAAACCATTCAAACAATCGTGCACGTGAATTATACGTTTTTTTTCTCTGTTTTTTTTTGTATGTTTCCTCCTTTTTTTTGGTATTGCTATTGTTGTTAATGTTTTTTTTTCTTTTTTACTCTTCTTCTTGATATTATTGCAGATTTTTTATATTTTTTTGTTTGTTTTTTTTTCTATTTTTCTTATTTTTATTCTTTTTTGAATGGATAAAACAATAAAAATTATGAAAGGAAAAACCAAAAAAGAGAAAATGAAAAAAAAAATGACAAAGAAAAAAAAGTAGATAATGAAAAAGAAGCACATAATTTTTTGTTAGAAAGTATAAAAATTTATTAAGATATTATAAAAAAATTTTCATACAACGCAAAAAAAAAAAATTCCGATATTTCATACTACATAATTAGAGTGATGAAAAAAATTTAAATATCCTCTTAAAAGAATTTAAAAATTAATAAAGCTTACCAGAAATATACACACAAAAATTTATAGAAAATTAAAATTTTAAACTAATATATAAAAATTTATATGTTGATCACATAAAATTTTTGTGTTGTGTACTGAAATTTTTATATTTAATAATTTTATTGAATATATGAAAAAAAAAAAAATAAAAAAAAAAAGAAAAAAAATATCACACAAAAGAAGCTTTTGGATAAACTTTTATCAAATAAGTCAGATTATTTCTTAAAGAAATTAACCTCATTTATTATTTTTTCTATTATTATAAATTTGAAATAAAGAATTTATAAAACAAAAAAGAAAGGATTTCCAGGACTCGCTAGGCATCTATGTTTCATAGTATTTTTTTACTATGATTTTATGGAAATTATTATGTTACAATAGAGAATAAAAGCAACACAAAATATATATTAAATTAATCTGTTGTTGATGGCACGTGCCACCTTAGTGAGTGTGAGTCGTTAGCAAGTATAGCAAACTTAGCATGGTAACAAAGAGTGACATGGCAAATTTCACTTTATGTTTGGATTGGGCATGGGAGATGTGGCTGTTAATAATAGATTACTTGCTTCCTCACCACTGAGAGGTGTATATGATCTAACCCGATTTGAAAATTCGTTCCAATATGAATATTTTAGAAATTAATTTAGTGTGATTTTATTTTTATTAGGTAAGATCTCAAAAATAGATCTAGATATTGTTTAAAATTATATTCGAGATAAATTTGATTTTATTTGATTTATGTGCATTTTAATAGAATTAAAAAAAATATTTTTTAAATTAATTTTAATATTATGTTATATTAATTATAAGTTTATTTTTTTATTTTTAATTATACTTGTTAAATTAGAAAATAGATAAAAAAACATCAAATTAAAATTTATAAACAAATTCAAGTTTAAATATAGATATCAAATTTTCAATAACAAATTTTTTTTATAAATAAGTACATTATAAATAAATTTTTTTATAAATAATTTTTTAATAAATTATTAGTAAAATTTTAAAAGTCCAATTTTTATCCAATTTTAATTCAGTATAATTATGACTAGAAAATATTTAGATTTCATCAGATTTAAAATTGAGTTAAAATCTAAAAAATAGAGTTGATATATCTTTAGTACAGAATCCAAGTTAAGACAAACCTAATTTTACTTAACCTATGTACACCCCTACTCACCTACTCACCACCATGTATAGCTGCTACGTGGTGGTATCGCCGCCACCTTTTTACGAAATATACACTATACGTTATTTAACACAATGACGCAATTGAACAATGTGGCAATGAGTGGCCACTTCTTTTATTCGCACTTGGTTTAATAATAGAATTTAGTTTTAATATAAAATTTTTTATATACTAGTATAATTACAATATTTTTATGATTATTTATATAGTTAATATATAAAAAATTTATTTTTTATTAATATATTATTACATAATTAAACATATATATATAATTATTTTACACTAATAGTATATTAAAATTAAATTTCTAATAATAATAATAATAATAATAATAATAATAATAAAAATTTAATTTTTATGTATCAATAGTATAAAATTATTTTATACAAATGTTTAATATTAAATTACTACATCACTAAAAATAATTATTTTTTTAATTTATTATTTAAAAGATCATCCAAATATATAAATTTAATAATTGAATAACCTAAAAAATTATTTATATTGTTAGTACGTTAAAATTAAACTAATAATATTAATTAGTCATATTTTTGCTTAGCAATAAACCAATAATACTATTCTTATTCTTTTGTTAAATGTAAAATTGATCAATTGGCAATCAACCAAGTGTTGTACCTAAAAGCATAGAGCACACATATTTATTCACTAAATAACCCAATTGCATGTGTTGATAACCTTTATAAACTGTACCATTAATGAAAATTATGACAAATGGCCACTACTCCATTTGCATCATGAGCCAAGTATAAAATAACATGCATAGGTTATAGGATATGATGCACGGATACTAACATGGATATGGCACGTAATTTTAAAATTTTATATGATACGAGACACGTATACATATAAAATATAAAATATTTGTTAGATAAATTATAATGATATTTTGATATTTTATTGATATTAAAATATTTTTTGTTTTAATAAATAATAATATATACTATATCTAAATTTATTTTAAAAATATATGTTAAGAATAAGACACGCTGACATGTGAATATGTGATGGTATTTAGATTATTAGATACGTCCAGACGTATTCGGAGAAGAATTTTTTATTTTTTATTAAAATACGGTTGAACACATCAGACACGCGTGTCGGACGAGTGTCAATGAGTGTCAATGAGTGTCGTGTTCGAAATGTGTCCGACACGCGGTGCTTCATAGGTTATAGGTATACTAGATGACAACCTAGACTTAGTTATGATACAATGTAGCCGCAAGTTTATCAAATTATATAAAATTAATATATTCGAATATAATTTTGTATTTGATTTTGGCACTGACTAATAAAGCTGAAAGAACGAACTTAGATAGAAGTCTAATAGTTTAAAAAAGTGGAATGGTTATTTTTAGCGCTCTATATAATAATAATCATTCATGCAGGCGTGAAGCTTAGATATAATGCTTTTGTTGAGTTCAGTTCATACTATCATATTTTCATAAGGAAAAGTTTAGAGGCCCAGCAATGTTTGTGTTTTTTGTCAGTTTTAACCATTAAAAGAAAAGTGAGTAATTTCTCACCATTAGATGTAATCTCACACCATTAAAAACATTATTGATGGCCAATTAATGGTTACAAAATACCAAAATTGCTGCCCCTAGCATTGCTCTTTTCATAATAGTGTGTTTTTCATCAGACATCACTTTTGTGGACATTACCATATATGAAGTATTAATATAAGGAGTCACTGGAAATCACAAAAAAGTTTGAACATGATTTTACACACAAGACAGAGAAGTTAACAATAGTTAGGAGTAACATGTAACAATCACAACCATCTCCATCCCTTTTTCAAGTTTCAACCACCTCTTTTGAGGGCCAAAGAGGACACAAAAATCAAGAAAGACAAGAAAACCGCCGCGACAAAAGAAACAACCACCGCCTCGCTGGTAACCTGGCAAAAGTCCGTGAACTGCTGACAAACAGCCATCCAGTTGGCGTCTTGGCTGCCGTTGTGAGCTAAGTATACAACAGCAGCAGCAGCTGAAGCAGCTGCTATCACAAAGGCCATCATAACCTGCAATTTTGATCATTTCTCTTTCTAGTTAAGTGCATTACATGAACAAATTCATTATATTGATATCATGAATGGACGCATTGTCTTTTCGCATTGTTGTTCTCAAAAGCTTAAAGTAATAAGAAGAGACACATAAATGGTTATATATTTAATTCGCATATTGAGCCGAAGCTTACTGTATCGATGATCAATAAGAGAAGCCTTGGCCCTGCTGCAAGAGGCCTAACAATGCAGACAATCGAGAATGGCAGGGAGAGTACGAGAAATCCAGCCACTGCTGCATTTGCTACCACAAAAAACCTGCTTGTAAAGACCAAAGTTAATAGATGATATTGAATTTTTGAAGAATTCTATCTGAACATAATATGACTAATCAGACAGAAAATGGGTTCATATATATAGTGACAGATATGAATAAACTTACCGGAACATAGGAAAATCATCCCATTGAGCATGGAACTGAAAGAACTGAGTGAAGAATGGAAGAACCTGTTCATTGTTCCCCATAAGGATAGCAGCGCCGAAAGCGGCCCCAATAGCGCCAAGCCTCAGGATGAAGTCTAGGATTGCAACACCCTTTTTCCATCCACCTCTTTGGAGTGGGGTGGCTTTTGTTGAAACTATGGGTGCCAAAGGTTGAGCATCCTCAGCAATGGATTTGCCTTTGCCATTGTTGGACCTTGTCCTCTTGGATTGTGGCTGCGGCGAGGTAGCTGCCGGTGCATCAACCTCTTTGCTGGGCTCCATCATATGATATTGCAGTGCTCTTTTTAAGGGTATGGAAAAATGGTTTTCTTTTTCTTGGAATGTGATCTAAAGCTGTTATATATATATACATAGATGTGAAAGACGGTTGTACCATTCAATTAACAGAGTTAGTTTGTGTAGATTTTTACATTTTCGTGGAGTTGGGGTTTAGAATTTTGTTCTGATCATGTTTCTGACTAAGGAGTTGTTAAGAACTTACTTGCTCCAACCCGTACCAAAAGCATTTTCCTATGATTTCGTCAGGTTCTTAGTGCTAATCTCATGTGACAACTTCACCTACTAAATTTACAAATGATTTGACAAACCAATACGTGCAGAATTCAAGAAAAGAATATTAGAAATAAGAGATAGTACCTCAAGTACCATACGAAGGGATTTGTTAACACGTTGATTGGGAGAGTTCATGCATATGTTTATATCACAATTGCAAATTTGCCACGAAGTCGGTGTTTTCTTTATATCGTAGTTAACAGACCTACCTGGTATCGGTCCTTAGTAATCTTTCTCCTGTGACCGAAGCTTTTAGCATAGCTTAGAACAACATAATCACAAGATGCAGAAAGACCTGATAGCAAATAGGTGAAATAGGGAACCGGAGGATACTATAGAGTTTAAATAATCAGAGTTTTTCTTTATTATTCACCTTAACTGAATAAAATGCCATTTTGGCATACACGTATGCCAACATCCTCTTCTCATTTTACAAGCTGCAATCATACAGCAATCCGTACTTTACATTATATCCTCAAAAATTGACATGGTCGAAACTCAAAAGAATACAGTATAAACATCCCATCAACGTTTCCTATTTGTGCTATAAAAGGCATATGTTCAGGAATTTCCTTACGAACGACAAGGGGTTCCTACCCTTAAAAAAAAATATAACAAAATTTAGTATCATGTCCACTAAGAAATGTACTCTATGTCTTCAGTTTCCACCCTCGTGCAGCAAGCGATTCACAGACCTTTTTAGCTGCATCAGCAGTGTCATTCAGGGGCGGATAGCTCCAACTTTCTGATATCTGAAAATTTAAGGAAACATAACCAATGAAACAGTAGCAATGGAATGGAATGCCAACAATGCAATATATATATATATATATAATCCTTCTGCATAATTTTCAACCCTTGAATTTGATAGATAAGTAAAAGAATAACTTACATCTTCTGAACCCGTAAAAGGCCTGACAACCCCTCTTTCTCTCAATGATTTGTGGAATTCTGTGAACTTCCATTTGCACCTCTCAGCTCCGATAACATAAACAGGCTTCCTGTGGGAGGAATGAAATTGTTTTCTTGTGAGAAAAGGTATGCCAGAAATTAAAATTGAACAATAAAATTGAGTTTTCAGTAAAGTCATTTAGTGGTTAGGTAAGCCAAATTAATTGAACTGTAAAAATACTTCTAACAAGCTTACCCAGTGCTGCAAGCTTCACTTATCATGCTCACAGAATCTGCTGTGACAACAAACGCATCTGCCCAAGCTAGATGCCCCAAATGTGGGTTTGGTTCTGAAAATTGTGCTCAATTGTCAGAGCTTACTATCAAAACAAATCTCTTAACAACCAAATCTAAACCAGAATAAATCTTTACCTTGTCCATCCCAAATATGAACTTTGGGATTACCCCCAAGTTCCTTCAATATAGTATCTGACACCTGTTTCAAAGGCAAAAGAAAGAGAAGAGTGAGTCAGAGATAACAAATAAAATAAAATAAAATGGATATTGTATGAACCATGGAATGACTAACCTTTTGTGGTGTTCTCTCTGAAAAGGATATTCTCACACTCCCGCAACTAGCAAGGACATTAAGCAAAGAGGCTGCTAACTGCTTTGCAAGATCAACACCATATCGACAGTTTCCTGTATCCATAATGGAAATTAAGCAAATTACTACATTCTTTTGACCATTGCAGTTTTAAACACAAATCCTGAAAGACAGGCATAGTAGAAATTACTTGTTGGTCCTCCAATGTTGACTACAAGCAAGGGCTTAGGAACACTGGCAAACACATCATGCCATGTAATGGCAGCATTACGGAGTGAAGCAAAATCTATTTGATGTAGGGCTCCCACGGTAAGAACCTGAGTTTTAATTACCACATATCAATCCTCAGAAATAGACAGTAGCTAATACCATAGATGAAATCACAATTTCTCAACTTCAGTACATGCACATGGAACATTATACATACCACATGACTATCTGCAGGCTCGCGTGGAGTTATCCACCTTCGAAGAACCCTAGGAACTTGTTTCTGTGCTTGTGGAGTCAATGGATAATAATCATGACGAGGTGTAATCACCATGTCAAATCTGTGCAAATGCACCCTTGGATGTTGTATCTACCAAAGCAGAAATAAATTCAGACTAAATATCAAGCCAATCTTTATTATTAACGATAAATATCAAGCAAAAATAGAGCAGAAGAAAACATTGCTACATGCAAACAGAGACAAGGTAATACACAATCCAGCATTGTAAGGAGCAAGCACATCTTTATTATTGTTAGTTTTGGAAAAATTAAGTATACACAACTGATGGTCTGATAATTAAGTATACAAAACCCCGTATGGTCTGACAAAGCAAGGTTCTCATATATTTTCTCACCTTGAGAGAGTCAAATGTTGGATTTCACCATTGATTATACTCATTAGTGGGTGTTATATTTTCGTTAACCTGGTAAATCAATAGTGAGGTCCAACACTCAACTTTCACAATTGAGATGATCCATTCCCAAAGGAAAGCTAAGCGTCCTGCAGATTCCTGTCAAGAACATCCCAGGGAATAGTAGAACTAAACAACCTTAAAGAGTGAAAGTACAATCACCTTAATGCATTGAACTTATTTTATTACTATATCATCTTACAGATTGTATTTCAAAAGAACAAGTAAATTAGAAGCTATACCATCAAAGAAAAATAAAAACAGGGCAAACAAAAGTATCACAAGGCAAATTGACAAGTGCTTGACATCATATAACTTGAATCATAGTGCTTATCTATGTATTATGGTGCATCAAAACAACATCTAGAATATAATGCACATGAATTTATCATACCAACTAAAAGGATATCTCAGCAAAATACAATTTAAAAGAAAAAAGTTATACAGGAGATTCGCGGACCTGAACGACAAAAACACTCTCAGATGCCAAACGTTTTATCGAACTTGCAGTAGAAATGGTGTCCCTTCCAGATGCAACCACCAACAACGGTCCCTCCCTAGATGAAAAAAAAGCATCATTTATATTGTTCTTTCTATGATACAAACTGCCAAATATTTTAAGCATGCAAGACATGTATGTCCCATAAACCACTTAACAGACACTAAAAGGACACCTACGGGGTTTTGCTTTAGATGAAAAGTAATCAGTTGAAACCATAGAGGAGAAAATTAGGGAGCTCAATTTCCACAACCTCATAGTTTATCATATGTGTGCATATATTTCCTCATCCTCTAATAACACAACATGGAATACTGGTGGATTCCCTTGGGGTTAAGAAAGCCTAGACATAATGGTGAAACTACCATACAGAAGCCTATAAAAAAAAAAAAACCTTTTCTGAAACGTAGGAGAACATATTCATCTTAGCCTACTTATATTCCAAGACTTGGTATCAAATTTGAGAAACACCAGCAAAGATAATCCTCTACAACTCCATAGTCTCTGTTATACCGAATATGATTGAGACTACGAGAGTGAAAAGCTGAGTTAACTAAGGGACTGGTGTCCAATTTTCATGCTTCAAAAACGCCCCTTGTTCTAAATGTCAACTACATAGATGTTCTTTGATGGTTATAAAGCTTTTTCCTCATAACTTCCAATAAGTTACTATTTGAAGTTAGAACCATTCTAACTTGTAATTCATAGCATACAATAAGACAGATAACTGTATAATGATTGGAAACAAGGATAAGAACGATTCAGTTATAAAGAGGGAACAAGAATTCAATACTTTTCAAAAGAATCACGAGCCAAATTGACTATGTGCTTGACATCAGCCTCTAGAACCGCCAACAATCCTTCAGCAGCAGAGTCACTGAAACCATTTCGACCAAGCTTGGCGTGTTGTAGATGAGATTTGAAGACAAGTTGGGAGCAAGCACGGAATATCCTTATGATATAATCGATCTTCTTGTGGAGAGACACCGGAAGCCATTGAAGCAACTCGTTGATTCCACCCTTGGGCCTCGTCACACGCTTCACGAGTCAAAATCACAACGAAATCAGTTAGAAGAATTTAGAAAAAGTTAGTTGCAGAGAGAGAGAGAGAGAGAGAGAGTTGGGAGAAAGTACATAGAAGAGGTGGTTATCAGAGAGACCAAGGGCTCGAACCAATCCGAGGGACTGATTCTCAGAGGAAGGGAAACCGTTGCCGATGACGACGGCGCGGCGGACGATGATGGCGGAATCAAAGACGTCGGGAGTAGACCTGGGGGCGGTGGGGCTTGGCGGCTCAGGAAGCTGAATTGGCCTCATCCACGCTGATTTCATTCCATTCATTGAATCTTCCAAAGCATCCCACACTCAAATTCGAAGAAGAAGAATGAATGAATGAAGAAAAAGGTTTTGTCCTTCAAGTCTACACAATTTCACTTTCACTTCCCCTCGGTTTGTTAATTACTTTGCTCGTATTTCGTAAATGACAAGCAAAACCAACTCTGCTGATTCTGTGTTTCCTTTTTTGGGTCGCTAACTGGCGATTCATAATATATTAGCGGGTAAAGGCACGAGGCCCATGGGCTGAAAACCACTGCTAGTTCCTTCTTCTCGGAATTCTGGTCTTTTTAGCTCTATAATTTTCAATTCTACTAGGTATCCTTTAAAAGTTATACAATATTTTGCCTTTTATTACAATAATTTAAAAAAATTAAAACAAACACATCTAAAAATTATAAATAGATTTAGGCCTAGTTTGGATAACTAACTTAATTAAGCTCTTTTTGATAAAATAACTTAAACAATAAATAACTCTGTTAAAAGTAACTTATAAATAAGTTATTTTGTGTTTGGATTTTTAACTCTAAAAGTGCTTATTTTAAAGAAATGTAATGAAAAATAGAAGTATTATGAGAGAAGTCATTTTTTTTAACTTCTCTATAAGCTCCAAAATAGCTTCTTAAAAAGTTGCAATTTGGTTTTGAAAATTGCACCCGACATTAATACTACTACTTTTCATAAGTCAAAAGTGTAATGAAAAATAGAAGTATTATGAGAGAAGTCATTTTTTTTAACTTCTCTATAAGCTCCAAAATAGCTTCTTAAAAAGTTGCAATTTGGTTTTGAAAATTGCACCCGACATTAATATTACTACTTTTCATAAGTCAAAAGTTAAAAAAAGCTACTTCTAGAGTTTTCCAAACGGACCCTTAGTATCTTTTTAAAATTAAATACACATTCAAAATACAAACTAAATAAAACTAAAATTTAAAATTTAAATTTCAATTTTAAATTTCTCTTTCAAATTTAATATATTTAATTATTAATATATTACAATTTAAATATACATCCAAAAATCAAATTAGTTAAAATTCTAAAATAAATCTTAAACCATCTTAAATCACTAGTAAAATCTTCGCTTCGTAAAGATCAGAACTGCAGGCTTCTCCCTCCTCATCTGTGGCCGCTCGTCTTCTCCCGCGTTGCGCACTCCTCTGCGACGATCTCCTCTTTCGGCGACGCGTTCCTCCCCGCGACGCGCACTTCCCCTGCGCATACCCCCGCGCCTCCTCCCTCGATGGGCTCCTCCCCGTCCCTGGTCTCCTCCCTCGCGCTACGCACAACCGCCCCCCTTCTCCAGCGCCTCCCCCTGTCTCCTCCCCCACGGCGCACTCCTTCTGCCTCTGGCAGTTCTGCTTGCAAATTTCTAAAAAAAAATTGGTTGAGTTCATTCATGAAGATATGCTATCCTTTTTTTTCGCTTAATAAAAAGTTCTATTTTTTAATTTATGTATAATATTGGAAGTGTCTGTGTTTTTTCTTTTTTTTAAAGGTTAAATTACACAGTTGGTCCCTACACTATCAGTGAAATTGTAAATTAGTCCCTACACTTTAAAAGTTTATAATTGAGTCCCTAAAGAGAATTAAAATTTGCAATTTAGTCCCCGCCGTTCAAAAAGTGTTTGATTTACAGAATATTCTCAGAATATCCTGTATTTTGAACATGTGAGCTGCACATGTTTGCAATAGGGACCAATTTGCAACTTTAGTCAAAGTATAGGGACCAACCGTGTAATTTAACCATTTGAAAATGACAAAAAACTCTCTAGACTATCTGAATCCACCTACCCCTCCTCAGCTCTCTCACTCTCAGTTTCTCACTTTTCAAAATGGCACCCCAACCCCAACACTCTCTGTCTCTCATGCAAGATTTAATTCATGGCAAACTATATGTGACTAAACCCTAATTTCTTAGACCTTTTTAGTCTCCTCTAAAATTCATTGACCGCCAATTCCTTGGTCACTTAATTCCAATTAGAGGGTGAAGTTCAATTCTAGTTATATGCCACAAAAACCCTAATTAACCAAATATAAGGGGATTATATATCACGTAAAATATATATTTCCTAAAACTAAATAATATATTTTTCTTAATATATATTTTAAATAAAATAAAATTTAAATCAGAATTAATAGGAGATTGCATGCTTGCTTCTTAGAGAGTTGGGGACCACTTGATTCCTTAATAGTCCACGCCTAACTTGAGAAATCTCAAGTTAGGCGCAGCCTTAGCAGAATTGATGGAGAAGAAGTATGGACTATTATACATCGTTGGAAAGCTCAGGAAGTTAGCTTTTCAACGCCACTGGAATCACGTCAATTGGACCTCTGTAACTCAAGTTATTCAGGTTTGAGTGCAGAGAGGTCAGGGTTGACAGCATCATTCGCCTTCTTCTCTTTTTCTGTGGAAACTCCATCAAATCCATCTGAATACTACCTAAAATAAACATAATTGCACACGACTCAAAGTAGCATCCATAGTGGCTAAAAGATAATTAATTCTTGATTAAACTCTACAAATTAAATGCAAATTCACTAGGAAAAGGTAGGAAAGATGCTCACGCATCATTCGCCTCCGTCACCGCGCCGGATTCACTAATAAATTAAGTTGCTATTTTTGTGTTGATTTGTTACTATTTTTTTCTTAGACATTAAATTGTTCACTTTGAGCATGCTTAGGATTGGAATTGTTCTCTTTCATTTATCGTCGGTGTTCAGTATTGGGATTGGAAGAGAAGAAAAAGTTGTCGAATGAAAGAGGCGAGATGGAGGAAGGAGGCGAGACCCGACTCGTGAGCACAAATGCGGTGGATCCGGCGTAGCGACGGTGAACCGAGGTGAGAGATAGAGAGCGGTGGGGTTCGGTGTCGTTTTAGAAAGTGAGAGAGTTGGGGAGGGACGGGGTAGGTTCAGATAGTCTAAGGAGTTTTTGGTCACTTTAAATGATTAAATTATACAGTTGATACCCATACTTTCACTAAAATTGTAAATTGGTCCCTGTTGTCAAACATGTGCAGCTCACATGTTCAAAATACAGAATATTCTGAAAATATTCTGTTAAATCAAACACTTTTTGAACGGCGGGGACTAAATTGCAAATTTTAATTCTCTTTAGGGACCCAATTATAAACTTTTAAAGTGTAAGGACTAATTTGCAATTTCATTGAAAGTGTAAGGACTAACTGTGTAATTTAACCTTTTTTAAATGTATTTGTGATTATAATTTTTTTTTGCACTCATATGTTTGATTTGGAAGTTGTAATGTTAACCTAATTTGGATGTGTCAATACTTAATTTTGGATGTGTTTATGTTGTTCATTATGTTTTTATGTACATATATAAGTTTTTTTACATGAGTTTTGGATGTGTTGATAAAATATTTAGAATGCATTCTTATCATTTTGGATATGTATTTGAGTTTAATTTTTTCTGTGTTCAATATGTAATTTAGAACTACAATGACAATAATTTAGATGTGTTAATACATAATTTTAAATGTGTTTATGTTGTTTATTTAATTTTAGATGTGTTTTTGACATGAATTTTGAATGTTTTGAATAAAAAAAAATAATTGAAGTGAGTTTAATTGATTTTGAAAACTTCACTGATTTTTTAAAAATTAGTACACGAAAAGTTGTTACGAGTTTTATGGTTTGGTTTGCAAAAAATTAATGTATTGCAAGTGGTTACAAATTTTACGGTGATAAGTATTCAAAATAAAAGTAATTCCTTAAAAATAGGAAATATGATTAATTAAAAAATTAAAATAATAAAATATTAAATTTAAAGGCCGAATAAAGACTAAATTTTGTTGTACAAGTAGTATTTTTTTATATTTTTTATCGATTAAAATTGTAGATTTATGTTAACCAAATAAAAATTGTAGATTTATTCACCTATGTTGTATTTGATTTGTGTATGGGATGAAATATAGACACTTAATATATATATATATATATATATATGTGAAAATTTTAAAATATATTGGTATATTGATGTTTTAATTATTTTTAACTGTGGATTTTAACTATAAAAAAATATATAATATATATAATTAAAATTAATAATTAAAATTTATTGAAATATGGTATATTGGTATATTTAAAAGTTTTTCATATATATATATATATATATAGTTCGGTAAAAAAAAAATCCATATTATCCTAGTATTAGATTCATCATCATCTTCCACCATCATTACTAGGAGGGACTAAGGGAGAATAGGTTAGGTGGAGGGGCCTATGATCTATGCTTATGTTTAGTCTAAACTAGTTTAATCTCTCAAAAAATAAATAGGAAGGAAAAATCTATTACTTATGTTTATGTTTAGTCTAAACTAGTTTGATTCATCATAGATCTAAATTCAGATTGATGTAAAAGCTTAAATTTATTAATAGGTTATGTTCAGGTCATAAATTAGTCTAATTAATTTATCAATTTGTCTCACTCTATTAAAATATAAATAATATATAATTTTTTATAATTAAAAGTTATTAAACTTTTTTTAACATGTTATATTTTATTATAGATATTTTTACATATTTTAAATACTATCCTAAACATTAAATTTAGTATATTATATATAAATATAGTATTTTTATATAATTTCTTTTATAAAAATATTTTTTAAAAAAAGGTTTTCAGGCAAGAATAGTTGCTAAAATGAGGAAGAAGAGGCGGTGTGACAAAAGTAGAGAAGTGGTGGAAGAGAAGAAGAAGAAAACAAAAAAGTGATGCAACAAAAGAAAATGGCAATGCAGAAGAAGTAGAAGGGAAATACAGGAGGAGAAAGGAAGTAGGGAAGGGGATGAGAGGGAGAAGGGAGAGAGCATAGGGCAAATGTTGGAATTTTCAAATTTATTAGAAATAAAAATGTCAAAAAAAAAAGTGTCTTATGTTTATATTTTAGTCTCCCCATATCTTATGACTTATGTAATACATAAATTTTGGGTATTTATCTCTTGATTGTGGCTCAACATAACATGTCATTATGTTTATGTTTCTAATGAATATGGATATGAAACAAACAGTGTCTTTGGCTTGATTGTTCACTAAAAATTGTAGATTTATGCAAAGAGTGACTTAATTCGCCACTTATTCATTTATCCATAAATATAAAAAATGTTGATTAGAAAAAAAGATCGTCCAAATTTGAAAGGGTATGACCAAATTGGAGTGACAAGTGCATAAAGCCGAAAAGAAGCAGCAGAGCACCGTCAGCACACGGACACAAACCAAAACCAGTGTTTTTAAGTGGTAAGTGCCAACCATGAATGAGGCCCCAAAGTTAGCACTGCCATAAATTCAGTCCTCGCCTTCAATCAAGACAGACACATATTATTTCCATCCCACCACTTTGCCGCAGCTGAAGTTGACACTTACCACCATCACACCCATATCTTTCTATCTCACTCTCACACATGCCACTGTCAATGCTTCACTCTTAGATATATTATTTGTACTTATTTATCCCCTACATTATAAAATCCATACATATTTCTTTAAAAATATTATTTATTAAGAAAAAAAAGTGTTACCTTACTATACAATACAAAATGAGTACCTCAAACAATTATCTAACTCCCCTCTATATATGGCTAAATGTTAGTGTTACTTTTCTTCCTGCCCATGTTCCTAACACACTCATAATGGTTATTACCTCAGGGACACGCCACCCACCCTCATCCTCTTACTTCCCCCTCCACCGCATCTCGGTGGCCCTCCGCCACCTCCGCCACTCCACCTGGCTCACACATCTCCACCTCCACCACCCCAACCCCCAATGCCGCCGCCACGTCAACCGCCTCTTCTGCCTCATTGACCAACTCCAAGAGTATATCCGCCACCACTGCCTCCTCCCTCCCAACCCCACCAACTCTTGCTCTCAACACCTTCCCCGACGACAAAGCTTGGAAGAGAGGCGCATGCACCAGCACCAGCTCAGAGAATCACTCACCAGAATCCGCCAGTGCTTAAGGCCCCTCCAACAGTACCTCAGATTTCACCAACCAAACCAAATCACACCTTACCACCAAAGCATGACCATCCTCAGCGTTTTCACTACTCGCCTATGAAATTTCAACCACCCCATTATCAATTTTTTGCTGTGCTACATTTTCTTTCTGTTTCTGTGGTATATGTGCCATTTTCTTGTTTCATGCTTCCTTTTGTTCTTTTTCTCTTCAGGCTGTAGTTAGTTGTAGCAATGCACTAGTTTCAAAATTATTCGTGTTGTTCATAGATGCATCTATATAATGTAAGGTAATTAATCTAAAATTTCTTTTATTTAGAACTTCGTTATAGGAGAAAACAGGATTAAGCCTATCATATGCATAAAGAATACTATCACTATTAGAAAAAGGTACACTTGCGGTCAAAAGAATCAAACTTTCTTTGCATAGGTTGTGATGTGGATGCATGTCTGTTTCACATTCAACTAATCTGAAATAATTTCCAACAGCTAAATTATTTTGGAACAAAGTTCGACAAATCAATATCCAACTTCGGCTACGACTAAGACATGAAAATACATTGATTATGGTACATGTTTCACAACCTTGCATCATCCAATGTATTCCAAGGCAATATTGCCCATCATTTTAGCCAATGGTGCTGGACACTTTGTTACAATGTCAAACCTGGAAGGGTTTGAAGCATGTCCAAAGAGTGAAATGCTTAACCAAGCGAGTTCCTTTAGATTCAATCTTGAAGAGAGGAACCCTTGCCAATAGTAAGGTTTCAAGTCAAAAAATGCATCAAAGAAACGCCTGGATCCATTCAAGTCAAGCTTCAACAGAGTCTCCATTCCAAACGAGTAGAATTGCCTGTTGAGCTTGCTCTCAATTGGCCACATGCTATTCCAAATCTTAGCATAGAGCTGCTTCCCCCTGATCATTCTGGTTGAGCCAAGGCACTCTGCTATGGCTGTGGCTACACATGGTGCAACGGCCATTGTTCGAGCCACCATGTACCCTGTTGAAGGGTGTACTATCCCTGAAGTGCCGCCAATGGCCATCACATTCTGAGGAATCCTAGGAAGAGGTCCCCCCATTGGAATCAAACACTTCTCATCCTCCAATATCTTGTTCACTCTGATTCCCAAGTGCCTTAACCTTGCAACCATCCTCTTCTTCACCTCCATGTAAGACAAAACCGGACGGCTAACAAGGGAAGTTTCCTCAAGAAATATCAGATTGGAACTGAAAGGCATTGCATACAAGAAAGTAGGAAACTTGGAATTGTTAGCTCTCAAGTAAGGCTCATTCCCCATATGGGAATCCCTCCAATCCATCAAAACCATCTTGTCCAAATCAAAAGGGTGATCATCTACCTCAGCCAGAATCCCATGAGCAATCTGAAAACCATGGTTCCTCGCCTTATCATACTCTACAAAAGTACTTGCAAATCCACTAGCATCAATAATTAAACTCCCTCTCAGTTCTGTGCCATCATCACACAGAACTGTTGACTCAAACTCCTGATGCTGAATTTGCCATACCTTTCCCTTGTGAAATTTAACCCCATTGGAGACACACCCTTCAATCAACTTCTGCTTAAGCTTCTTCCTACTAACTCGGCCATAACGACGGTCCAAATACTTGGTCTTTTTTTCATTAATATAAACACAGGCCATCGGCCATGTTTTATCCAAGCAATCCTCAAGATCAATACTCTCAAACTCATCCACCCACACACCATAGTTGTTAGGCCACATGGAGAGAGGGTCAGGATCAACACAACAAACCTTAATTCCATAGCGGGAAACCTGCTCTGCTAGGCGAGTGCCTGCAGGGCCAGAACCAATGATAATCACGTCAAAACGAGATCGATCAGAAGGATGGCACCATGGGAGATCAAAATCCAAGGGTTCAGGTTGATGGGCAGGCTTCAAGTTGAGGAAATTTCCAAACTTGCTGGTGTTGCTGTAGGCCCTGACTCTGAACCTTCTTGAAGTTGAAGAACATGATGAACTTGATGTGTAATGAGTTTTTGGGAGAGGGAATGAGGAAAGTGTGGCTTTGGTAGGTGGTGGTGGGGTAAACAACGTAACAGTTGTCGTGACCATGCTTAGAAGGAGAGAACTCCAAAGAAACTAAGGAGAAAGGGAGAAGCGTTTAGGAAAGAGAGTTTGGCAAATGGCAATTGGAAGATGGGAACATCAAGCATATACAGACAAAGAGGCATCACAAAGAAATACTCCCTAACTTATGCTTCCACATCCATTTTGGCGCAAGTTTTAAAATGGAGTCGGTTACTTTGTGGGAATATTATTAGTTATAACTTATAGGTCAGTCGGCAAGCCAAAACGACAGATGAGTAAAGTAATGCAATTAATCTAATACGTCTTCATTTCTTTTTTCTTTGGTATTATCTACTTCCAACCCTTATAGTGCGATTATAGTATACACCAATTCACATAAAAATGTGTGTGTGTGTGTGTGTTGTATTTAATATTATTCACATATATTAAATAGGACATTTGAAGCAAAAAAAGTATTCAATCCTCCATTCTTCCCCATCAAAAATAAATAAATCGTTGTCCACTCTTGATGCAAAGGTTGCACTTCCTTGTCCAACAGTCCACTTAACCAACCAACCTCCCATCTTCAGCTATCATCGTATATTCGTAAATACAATGCACAAAAGTAAATTATAAAAACTCATAACTGAAGGATAGTAAGAATAAAGAGATTTACAGATTCCAAAATATCCCATAGTTTCATACAGATGCGAAAAAAAAAAGGAGATTTGGGGGGGGGGGGGGGGGTTGAAAATAGAATCCGACATTTTCCATCAAAAGAGATGCAGTGAAACGCATTGTCTTGCATTGTTCCTATCTTATTAACAAGGAGCTCAATTCGGTCACCTTATATTCCACCATCATACTGCAGATCAAATTAACAGAATGGAAAGGAGACAACAATTAAGTCGAATACATTATGGCATCCATAAAATTTGAAATCCAACAGCCTCATCAGAAGCATGTTTATAAAGCAAAATATAATGATTTTCCATGGATATATTATGTAAACACTCTAGTCACTTAGCCAGTAAAGGCTTTCTGTCCATCCCTCCTTTGGAAACAATCATTCTCCTTAAAATGAACTGGAACTTTAAAGGGTTATAAATTGTCTGCTAGCTTACCAACATTCTTTTAGAGATAATTCTGTAGTAACAACTCATATCATGGCATTTTAAGCAGAAAGTACTTACTGGGGAAGAAAACAAATAAATTGTAATAAATTTATATTGATTTTGTTTATGTTTTTGTTTCTTCTTCATATCTATTTATGGTCGAAAGACGAAATTGTATTAATGATCCACATAAAAAGGTAGAGGGAATTTGAGTTTAACTAGATTATTCCACAGTGGCGTGAGTAACTAACTAGAACAATGATAAATTCCAATTGCTAAGGTACATTTTTAGTTTTAACTTTTTAAAGAAGGCCTTGAAGATAATTAGTCAAGTAGTCAACTATTTGTTCAATAAGGAGAAAACAGAAGTGCCTTCCTTTTTCAGACAAGGATCATGACAAAAGATTGAGTCCTAGATGATTGCGTCATAGAACACTTCCAGACTGGAGACAGCTATATACTAAAAATAGATGACTCCTGAGTAGGATCAATCTCTGAAAATTTTAAGTCAACCCCAATCTTTTTCGTTTTGTTTTTCAACAACTTGCAAATAAGGATAAGACCTTTCTAATTTCTATAGCTGTAAATTTATAACCTATGACTATAAGTCTATAACCGACATATGAAATTTCCTGAGAAATCTTGTGAGGAAGTAGCACTCTATCTGACTAGTTCTTAGAGCCTTTTTGTTGAGATTTATTACTTTCATGTCTCGTATGCTAAAGTTGTGCTATAATCTTAGCCCCCCCCCCCCCCCCCCCAACATTCTGAAGAAGCTGCAAATTACAGTGAAACGCATTTATCTGCACTGTGATTAAGTATCATAATCTTACTTTGCTGCAGAAACCCAGAACATTTTGATTGATTAATTAATTGATTGCTTAATTACAGTTTTCTAATCAAAATGCTTAAACAAACGTCAATAATCACTTCTTCGAACAGAACATTGATTTACTTTACGATCTACGGAGACTCCAACTCAACACTGAACTAAGGATTCGCAGTGAAATTATGAATAAAACAAAGAAAACCACGAGCCATTTCTAGGTAAAAGAACCAAAAAGAGGAAGCACTCACTTGAGAAGGGGATGATATCGGATAAGGTGAATATGAAAGGCGTGGCAACCCTGACATAAGCGGAAATTGGAATTGGCCTCCGCCAGCAGCTTCTCCGGTATGCGGTGGCAGAGGCGTCGGCACAGAATTCCGGTAGCACCACCGTGACTCTCCTCAGCTTTTGCATTGGATGATGTTTTATTGGGTAATGTAGGACAATAACATGAATGGAGTTTAAAATTAGACTACTCTAATTTAACTTAAGACGTGTAATTTTTTAACTTCACCTTTATTTTATTAGCATAAATTATCCGTTTTGTTGCAACTAACTTGAATAATACAAAATTTATGCAAGTTTTTTTTTTTTTTTTTTTTTTTTGCAATTTAATTTTTATATACTAAAGACTAATTCCACTAAATTTTATGCACAATCCTGTTCAAATTTTACATAAATATTTTTCATTTAGAATCCAAAATCTTACTAAAGATAACAAATATATATACCAGTTAAACCCTTTTTAGATTAATGATTATTTTTTCTTAATAACTAAAGAAAATTAAAAAAAGGAGCACTATGTTTTTTAATAAATAATATCAATACAAAAAATTCGAAAAAGATCGTTATTTAGTGTCAGAAATTCGATATAGTTTGAATTTATCCAAACACCTCGTTTTGCAAGTAAATTAGTTTCGTTGTTTATTCTTTCT
Organism: Arachis ipaensis; assembly: GCF_059453495.1. Classification (NCBI taxonomy): domain Eukaryota; kingdom Viridiplantae; phylum Streptophyta; class Magnoliopsida; order Fabales; family Fabaceae; genus Arachis; species Arachis ipaensis. The sequence continues at coordinate 6,456,980 of NC_142443.1, read as the reverse complement.
CGTAACAAATTAATTCGCACCGTTTAGAGTTAGTGAATTTTTATGTTTAAAATTCACATGATTATATTTTTATGCATGATCTAATGATAATTCTAATTCTTATCGTGATAAAATTATGAAAGTAAGTGAATTTATGTATTTTGTTTAGATGAATTTATGGGTCGTGAGATTTTTTTTATTGTTATCATGAGTTAAGATAGAAGAATGGTTTAATGCGCCCATAAGTTGGCGGTTGAAAGATGTCAAGAACACCAAGTTTATTGAGATTAAGATAGAAGAGTTGAGAAAATAAAGTTTTGGTGAAGATGTCAACTAGCTGCCTAGGAGAGAAAATGAGAAGAAATTTCATCACTCCATCTTAAATTTTTTGACGAATCAAGTGACAATCAACCTCTAAATGTTTGGTCCGTTCATGAAAAATTGGGTTAGCAGCAATATGAAGAGCACTATAACTATCACAATATAAAACTGGTGCAGATGGGAGAAATGCGTAAAATTTGTAACACATTCAGTATCCATTGAAGTTCATAAGTTGGATTAGCAAGTGCACGATATTCTACTATGAGCGGACAATGGTAGTTTGTTTCTTGGTCTTCCAAGAGACTAAAGAACTGCCTAAGAAGAAACTATAGTCTGTTAAAGGTCGTCGAGTGTCAGGACATCCGGCCCAATCAGAGTCACTAAAGTCGAGAAGTTGAATTTCTGATTCTCTTGGGAAAAAAAATCCTTTGCCAGGGCTAGTTTTCAGATATCGTAACACATGCTTGGTACCCTTGAAGATGAGATTCAGTAGGAGATGTCATAAATTGACTTAATTGTTGAGTGGCATACATGATGTCTAGTAGAATAGTGGTGAGATAGATAAGATGCCCGACCAAACAATGATATACAAAAGGGTCAGGGGACTTTTGTCTTGATATAGTTTTGTGGTACTATCCATTAGAACAGAGGCAAGTTTAGTCCCTAATAAACGCGAATCCTCCAAAAGATCAAGACAATATTTTCTCTGAGATAAGCAAATTTTTTTCGTTGATTGAGCAACCTCAATACCCAAAAAATATTTTAATGGACTCAAGTCTTTAATTTAAAAGTGTTGGTGCAAAATAGATTTAATGGCATCAAGTTCAGAAATAGAATTACCAAGGAGAACAATGTCGTTAACATAGACTAGAAGGATAGAAATTTAAGTACCAGTGAATTTAACAAATAGACTATAATCAGATAAGGTATGTTGATATCTATGAGATAGCAAAAGATGAGAAAGTTTGTCATACCACATACGACTAGATTGTTGTAAACCATACAGTTACTTCAGCAACTTGCAGCATTGATTCGGTCGAGGAGATGTAAACCCGGGTGGTAGAGTCATATAAACATCCTCAGAAAGATCCCATGTAAGAAAGCATTATTGACATCCAACTAATATATGGGTCAATGCTTCATAAAAGGCTAATGCCAAAACTAATCTGATGGTGGCAGGCTTGACAACAGAAGAGAAGGTTTCCAAGAAATTAACACCTTCAGTTTGAGTGAACCCTTTAGCCACAAGGCATGCTTTATTCAATCAACTGAACCATTAGACTTGCATTTGATGCGATAGACCCATTTACAGCCAACCGGCTTAACGCCTGCAGGACAATCAACAAGATGCCAAGTTTTGTTCAACTCAAGAATATCCAACTCATCTTTCATAGTACTATGCCAATTAGATTGTTGATTGGCGTCCTTAAAACACTTTGACTCAATATCAAAATGTAAAGATAAAAGAAACTTATGATGAGAAGATGAAAGAGAAAAAAAACACATAACTAAATATAGAAGATAATGACATTTTGAGGGAGAGAAATTCGTGGAAGTGAAAGAGGAATTACACAAGTAATTAGAGAGATATGCTGGAGGTCGGTGAGGTCAGTCAGAATGACGAGGACGGGGTTGCTCAGGTGGCGAGGAAGGTGACGTGTGATGAAGAGGTGATGGTGGGTTAATGTCTATTGCGAAAAGATGGGAGGTTGTACGACTTAAAATAGATTCAGGGGTCATGGGTTCAAGTTGGTTAGGACATGGCAGTGAGGAAGAAGGAGGGGTTGTTGGAGAAAAAAAAAAAGAATTGGATGAAAGTGGGTCAATGAGTATGGGTGAGGGTCCAACTAGAAGACTAATTGAATCTTGTTTTTGAAAAGGCGTGTTTGCTAATGTTGGGCTATGTGTTTAAAATTGGACATTTTTTATGTCTAAAACCAAGATCATTTTATAAAAAATCACATTTCTAGAAATCTCAATTCTTTTATCTTCTAAAATATAAACAATATATCCTTTAAAACCATGTTGAAAACTAGTAAACACAACATTTTTTGCTCTTGGATCATATTTTGATCTATTTGCCATTAGGGTAGAAACAAAACATAAGCATCCAAAAACTTTAAGGTCATGATAATTTGGTGGATGATTAAATAAAATCTCAAATGATGTTTTAAAATTAATTGTGAATGATGGAACTCTGTTAAGTAAATAAACAGCATGTTTAACAACATAAGACCAAAAAAATTATGGTAAATTAGATTGAAACATAAGAGCATGAGCTATATTCAAAATATGTTGATGCTTGCGTTCTATCCTTCCATTTTGTTGAGGAGTTTCAACACAACTACGTTGATGAGTAATGCCTTTTGAAACATAAAAATCATGTAAAATAAATTCTGGTCCATTATCGAAACGAATAGTTTTGACTTTAGAGTTAAATTATGTTTCAACTAAAGTAATAAAACTTTTTACATGATTTTGCACTTTTTTTATTTTAATAAAATAACCCATGTAAAGCGACTAAAATCATCAACAATAATAAAAAATATTTATGATTATGAATAGAATTTTGTCGAAACGGACCATAAATATCAAAATGTAATAAATCAAAACTTGCATTGGCTTTGTTAAAACTTTGAGAAAATGAAAGTTTTTTTTGCTTAAAAAAATGACAAATGTCACAAGCCTCGTCAAGATGCATAGAAATAAAAGAAAAATGTTTATATAAATGATTAAGTCCTTGTCCAAAAATGTGTCCTAAACGAAAATGCCATATATTTGAAGGTGTAATGGGTGGGGATTGGATGGAATTTTAACCGAAATTGGGTTCAAGATCATATAATCTCTCTCTCTCATTTTGTCCAAATCAATCGTCCCCAAATTGTTGCTCTGTAGAGTGCAAGAAGAAGATGAAAAAGTGAGTACACATTTTATTTCTGAAGTAATTTTTGAGATGGAGATAATATTAAAGTTGAAATGAGATAAATAAAGAATATCATAAAAAACTAAAGATGGTGAAAATTGAACAATGCCTCTATATAAGAAACAGTAATTTGAAAACCATTTGGTAAATGAACAAAATAATAAGAGAAGTTTGTGTGTAAGAAATGAATCAAGATAAATTTGATGCAATGTGATCTGTGCCACCATAATCAATGATCCAAGTGTTCAAGAATGAATCTCGATTTAAAAAATTATTAATAATAGAAAAAGTACTGAAAAAGCAAAGATAATGAGTAGTTGGACGTGACAAAAGTCCAAGTTGGTTTGAAGGACAATTTTCTTTAATAATTAAAGTTATTACCACTGAATTCACATTTCTTACCACTGAATTCACGTCAACTTTCCCAAACACATTCCCTAAATTAGCATGAATTTATGTCTAATAACAGAGTTTCAATCTTACAACATTCATTAATGATATAATGTCTGATTTTATATAACTGGTAAAATAGTTGAAACTTAATCAAATATTTTTATTGATAAAATAATATATAATTAATGTACTAAAATATTTTTATAAGTCTAATACTAAAAATCAAATTTAAAAGTATAAAAAATTTTACAAAATTAGTTTGATAATTAAATATTTTTTTTCAGATTTTAAAGAATATGTTATAAAGAGGACATTAACTTTTCATAACTCGTTTTAATGCCTAATAACTAACTGGGGAGTGCTAGGAGAACAATGAAAATTTTGAACAACATGAACAACCACCAATCAAATGAAAATATACTACACCCTAATTTAATACTAATAATTAAATTTACTCTTTTAACCCTATTAATTCACATTGTTTACACATTGTTCAAAAATCTTGTTGGTTACCTATACTTTTCCTAACTGAATTTATGAAATTAATTGTTACATTGTAACCATCATTTTACTATTTTTTCTAACGGTTCCACTACGTTACCAACAACATTTCTGCCAACTTCTGCCAACTCTTATGTATAATTGTATTTAATGGAAGTGTCTTCATGGATGTGTTTAATAAAAATATCTTTTTTATGACTGTGTTTAATAGAAGTGTCTTTATAGATATATTTTCTGGATGTGTCTCTTTATATATGTATTTAAAATATAATAATTAATTATTATTGGCAATAAGTTGGCAGATAATATGTTGGTACCCTATACTTTTCCTTTTTCTAAAAAAAAAATGTTGCAGTATTAACTATATAAAGGCTTAAGAACATTATATGAAGGAAGACACAATAAGACATTAAAACATCTTAAGATGAGAGTTCCTCATGAAAAGAACAATCCCATAAAAAAAGTTCATAATCTCATAATATATGCACTATTCTAAGTATGTGCATTAAAGTATGATCTCTAATTTAGTTTCTCTTGAGACTTATGCTAACTTAAGTGTCGAAATCCTTACAAAAACACTCCCACCATTGAAACATTAAAAACTCGGAATAAAAAGATGACAGTAACATCATATCATATCTTCAATCTACTCTGATCTCTACAATTTTGTTAAGATAATTCTTAAATTCGAAAGAGTAAAAACAATTCTAAACAACTAAACATCTAGATATAACTTTTACAAGGAAGTTTATTTTTCTATACATTCTCCACCCGTACCTATATGAGAGAGCAATAAGCATAGTTGAAATAAGTAAATAAACAATAAATAATGGTAATAATATGAAGTTGGTGCCCAAATATGCATGTCTCCTCCTATCCCAGGTGAGGGGAAAGTAGAGTGAATTTGACATGTAACCATCACTATATATGAGTATAATATTATCGTAAATCAATTGACTATGGCCTCTATATGTTCTTCTCAGAAGTCATCTGTAAAGAAAATCCTTTGCCGCCGAAGTTCATGCATTTCAAATTCCTGCCGAAGTACATGCATGCTCTGACTTTATGTTAAGTCAGAAACATATCTATCAAACTTCAAACCACTACTAATCTCCCGCAAATTAGCAACTAACATACTTCATATATATAAAAAAAAATGCGATCTTCAACTTCTGTTACCTTTTCCGTGAGCTAATTATTTTGTAAATCATTAATTATCACTACTCAGAATCAATTATAATTTTTTTTTCTGCGTCCACAAATTCCCGTATACAAAATAATACCAACAAACCTCCATTAATTTAGTCCAAAATTGTTATAGATTGGTATAATTTATTATTTTTGACTAGGAGTTAGTTATTAATATTTAAAAATATAGAATAAAAATATGTTGTTAGATTATTAAATTAAAAATATTAGTCAAAAATAATAAATTTTAATGATTTTTGAAGTTTTTTTTCTTTATAATATTAGATATGAATATTACATCAAACTCAAAATTTAGTGCATGTCATTATCTAACGTTCAAACATAGTTAATTAGGTTGAAACTAAAATTTCTAATTAAAACATTTACCCCACATGTCATTTTCCAACTGGCTAATCAATATATTTGTAATCACCTTAGATTACAATACACACAAGAGAGATATATAGACGTATGTGATGACTCATTTTTAAACGATTTTTCTTCTAGGAAGAAATATTGCACTTTTTATTAAATTAAACAAATCTTAGTATTTTATTTATTATATTTTTATATTAATTATTTAAATTTAAAATAATTTTTTATTCTTCTTTTTTAAATTTAACAACATGTTAATTTTCATAAATATTCACTCTTTACCTCCTATAAAATATATTACTATTTGTTCATATGTAATATAATATAGATATAAGAATAAAATATTTTTTTTTCTTACCGAAAATAGAGAGATTCGAACTCGCAATCTCTTAGGTGAGTATAAAAAGATTATGCCATTAAAAATTTATTTTAGACAAATATATTTTTTGTCATTAAAAGTAACATAACATATAAGATAAATTTTGGTTTTATGTCTTGATCACAGTAATTTAATTAATCATACATAGGCAGTACATAAAACACGTGCTTCTAATTTTATAGTGTGAATTAGTGATAAAACAACACACCTTTTCAATTAGTTGGCAACTTTAACTTTAAAAAAGTTACGTTAGAATTTGTACATTTATGCGTAAAAATTAAAGTTAATTCATTGGACCATATGCAGCAGTTTTGTTTTACAAACGATGAAAATGATTTATACCAGATAACTTTTATTTATAATAATTCATATAAAACGTGTGTAACTTTTAACAAGGTCACTAAAATTTAAAGTAAAAAATAAAAATAAAAAAACAAATACAACATCTCATCCTTATTTATCTAATTAAAGTTATTGAACAACTTTAAATTGTTTAAATATCACAAATCCGTTGAAGAGCTAGGTTTATTAAATATGAATTGAATAAGAGAAATTTGGTTACAAATTAACCTTTATGCAAACTAAATAAACCAAATGAAATGATACAAGATGCTTATAATTCTAGATCTCTCTTTGATTAGAGTTACACCTACTTTATTTTTTCGGTGAAAATCAATCAAAAACAACCATAACTTGCCTTATTTAGGTAAGTTCTGCCTGTTTTTTTTTGTCTACCCTTACTAACTATTTCTAATAAATGAAGTTAAAACGAAAAAGTAGTGAAAGCGCCATTAATTTAAAACAGAGGAATTATTGAAGTGGTGGAGAAGCGGTCTTGAGAGATGAAATAATGCATGCATGGCTTGACGAATTGATATTGTTAGTCATGCTTATAGCCAATCGAGTTGTTCCCATTCCCATAGCGGTTCTTGAACTTGAGCTTGAACTTGAACCTCACTACTATTCCAATTGCTACTTGACCCTCCTCCTCCAGTATCTGGTGGCAAATCAGGACCACCTGATGAAAGGGAAGTTTCCGACGAGCTCGACCCGTTATTATTATTATTAGCCTGCACCCTTGCTGATGATTCTCCTTGATGCTGCTGAGCACTTGTTGTAGAAGAACCATGATGAAGAACTCTTGGCACCACCACCTCCCGTGGCCGTCGATCAAATGCTCTGAAACTTCCGGATATCACGTACACGCGACACAAGCTGAATTCGTGCCTCAACTACACGTATAAAACCAAATTTAAAACATAGAAAAATATATTAGTTAAATTATAAAGAGGAATCAGAATTTACTATTTTTAATCATCAATCTGTTAAACGATGACAAAAAATAATAAATTCTGATAATAACTTATATTTACCATCTTAACTAATTTCACATTGACCTTATGTTTGCATACCTGAGGAATAGCCGTGGGAGATTGGTTAGGGGCTTGAACGATGGCGCGGTATTCATGCATCTTCCATTTAGTTTTGCGACCGGTGGGAGCTTTTCCTTTGTAGAAAACCATGGTTTTCTTGACTCCGATCACTTGGTTATCGGAAGAGTATACGTACCCCGGTGATCCGGTGGCTTTCCAGTAACCAGAAGCAGTGGTTCTGTTGATCCTCCCCCCTCTGGCTTCCCTCTCTTGGCGAGGCACAAAGAAGAACCATTGTTCCTTCTCTTCCCTGCACAGCTCTCCCGCCAGTGCTGCAACCAACAAAATAACTAACTGTCTTAAGACAGAAATACAGAAGCATACATATATGTGTTTCATATACTTTGGTTACGTACATGGAAGAGTCCAGGGCTCAACGCCATTGATGTCAACCACTGGAATGACCCTGTTGATGTTATTGGCGTGGCCTTGTAGTTGAAGCTGGGTGTTTAGGTAGAAAGCAACTAGCTCTTCTTCTGTAGGATAGAACCGAAAACCAGTTGGTGGATCCTCCATACACTATATTAAAATGGTGATGTGTACTTACACTACTTTATGGGGTGTTGCACATTTTGGAAGCACAGCTAGCAGGGACAAAGATACATATATAGATAGAAAAATCACCGAGTGAAATTAGGTATATTTATTTATTATTTTCTTCTGAGGTGAGACGATGTATGTATGTTAGAAAGTAGAAACTTCCACGCGGTTGTGGGAACAAGAAAACGTCTTACTTAGCTTGCCCCCAATATTAATGCATTATTATGGATTAGTTATGCTTATTAGGACGCACATATGTGAATGTGAGTGTGACTCTCCCCATAAAGGAATCGCTGAACGAGTCACTAAAGGCCCAAATCCGTCAATCTCATATCCTTTTGCTTCTCTGCTGGGCCAGATCATCTTTTAGGTGGAACAAGTCCTTCTTAAATCAAATCACAAAGCCTAGCTACCACATAAATTAAATAACAAAAATACTAGGAATTATTTTTTGTTATTAATTTAATTTTTTAGTTTAATAATTTAATAATATATTTTATTCTATATTTTTAAATATTAATAATTAACTAATAACTAAAAATAATAATGTCTACCACAAGTATAGTAATTCTCTGATTTACTTACTATATCCTAAGTTTTGTAGATAATTTTTTATTCATCTAAAGGTGCAATTTTGTAAGACTAAACATTTGTTTTACTCCGATGTCTAGTAAATTTGAAAAATATAACTTAAACGTAAATTATATCAAAAGAAATAAAGAAGTTCTATAGATAGAATGAGAAGCAAATTAATGGGATTCTGTAGTCATGTTTTTGCGCGAATTAAGTGTACATATCTTAATACATTATTGTAATTAAATATTTAAAAGTGTTCCTTAATTACCAATAAATAATATGTATTGTATATACAATATATACTTTTAAATATGCTTTGATTATATTCCCAAGCGTCAATGTTATATGACTTAGTAATATTAAAATAACCTATTAATTAATAATATATCAGCTTACCACATTTCATGAATACTTCAATTTGATATCAGACATATAATTATTTATGTGTTTTTTTAATCGATTTAAATTTTTAAAAAAAATTATTTTATGATATGATATCAAAATTGATATGATCAAAATAGAATTTTATCTTTTTATTTTTTTAAGAAAATAAAAAATAGCATAAAATAAATAAAAAAATTAATACAAAAAATTTATGTATATCGAAAAGTGACTATTATATTAAATAATGTATTAAAAATATAACTATTTATGTATCGTCTTCCATCAGTTTAAATTAAAAAAAAAAAGTGATTTCACCGTAGATATTAATGGTGTTTCTATTGGTAATATTACTCTTTAAAGACATACCTGAAACAAATTTAAAATGAAATGGAAATAAAATTGAAACAAATAAAATACGAAAGATAGTTTAAAATTTTGTTGATAATGTGAATAAAAAAGTAGAATATATATAACTAATTTTATATGATTAATAAAAATTATTATTTTAAATTAATAATTAGTTAATAAATATATTTTTATATATAATATTCAAAAAATATAATATTAATTAAAATTTAAATTTTTGAATACTAAATTTTAAATTATAAATTTTAATAATTAAAAAATATAATATTAATTAATATTAATAAAAAAATATTAATCCTTCGTATACATGTTCATGCAACTCACGAGCCACGAACCTTGAAGCATTATTGATCTCTCATGAGAAATAGAGAGAGGAGTTCATTATAAACTATTCGAAGCGAAATATGAGCAATTAAATAATGCATCATCATGACGTTCAATGAAATAATAATACGTAATCCTCACATCAAAATAAAAAGAAATAAATACGTAATAATCACGAAGCGTGAGCCAGGGCAGGGGAATAGGTCTTTCGGATTTTGAGTTATAACTTTTCTTTTCTTTTCTTTTTTTATCAGGGGGGTTATAACATTTTTTTTGGAACTAGAGAGTTATAATTTTTAGGATTTGGATCCTCTAAAGTTTTAATTTTACTTTTGAGAATAAAGTGTGATCTTCTATCTTTGAATAGGTCCTACTTATAAAATTAATGGTGAGAGATCACACTTTACTTTCTAAGGTGAAATTCAAACTTTAGAGAATTCAAATCCTAACTTTTACCTTGAATTTTTTTAGTCGAATCAATTTGATAATCCTTGGTAATACATTATATATTTACATACATATTTAAAAATTATATTTATTATTTGATCATCATTAAAATTCGAACCTAGATACAATATATTAAGAAATAATTTTTTTTTTCACATTATCTTATAATTTAACTAGTCAAGAATTAATTTATTGTTATTGACTTAAGTTTAATTTTAGACTCATATATAATGACAAATATTATTTAAATTAAAAGTCCAATATTATTAAATGCGTATATTAGTGGTGCAGATCGATTATTCAATCCTCAATCTAACATGTTGCTTGAATATTCCTTTAATACTTCAAATTAATGCACAAACCCAATGCACTTAACAAATACCGTTAAGCAAAAATAGAAGGCTATGCATTTGCAAAGTAAAAAAATGGGCATTTGTCTTTGTCATGGAGAAAGGAGGACAGTCGGAATAAAAAGGAATTAACAACACAATAAGGATAGCTGTGGTTCTAGCAAGGCAACAAGACACAAAGACAATTCTACTACTCCAAAGGTATCAGTAAAGCAACATTCAGAATATGAGAGAATAAAACACAAACTTGCAAGAATGCAGAAGTAATAGAGCAGCTCCTCGAATAACAGAGGTAATGGAGTAGAGGGGAAAAAGAAATGCTTGCCAAGAAAGAAAGCAAATCCAATGACAGCAGAGGTGGTGGAATGGCTCCTCAACCAATAGAGTTAGTGGAGCAGGATGAAAAAGGACTGCATACCATCAGAAACAGCTCCAACGGGTTGAAGAAACAAGGAATTGAAGAGGCAAATTGGAAGAGCAAGCTGATGATATAAAACATACCTCACTTCAACATTTGAAAAGAAGAAAAAGAGAGCAAATTCATGAGCATCATCTCAACATACTTGAGCTGAATTCTTTTTCTTCTACTAGTGCTTTATTTCTGATTTTCTTTATTATGACTATCTTGTATCATCTTTTGTATTGAGAAAATGCTGATTATGTGAGTGAAAAAGTCATGAGAGAAAATACAAGAAAGATGCATGAAAGAGCCACTGAAAATTCTGTGTAATTGAGTTAATGAAGTAGGACTAGTTTCCCTTACCAAGTTGGGATAGTACTTGGTGAGTTTGAATCTGTTTAGATTCCCCTTCCAAGTTGGGACAACACTTGAAAAACTGAGCTTTGGTGAAGAAAGTTAGTGGTAGATACTAGTTGAATTAGGTTGTGATTCAATAGTATTGATGAATGTAATCTGTTGATTATAGTGAAAATTCCACCATGGTTGTGGTAGAAACTGGATTTAGGTTTCATGGCACATAGAAACTGAACCAGAATACATGCTGGCCTCTTTCTCTTCTTTCTTTCTCTGTTTAAGTTTTGTGTATGAGACAAAACGAAAAAATCTCCTGCATATTTAGCTTCCGCAAAAACAGAGCAAAAGAAGTTCAGTTTTGAACTAACTTGATTCAACCCCCCTTCTCAAGTTCTAACAGTTCCATCAATTGGTATCCAGAGCAAGGTCTCAAGGAGTCAAGCTTTACAGCTTGGAGCGAAGATCCATGGCCAACGATATGGGTCCTAACATCATGGCGTACACACTCACTGAGGGGCAGTCGAATAATAGACCTCCTTACTTCAATGGCAGCAACTACTCTTACTGGAAAGAGAGAATGAGAATCTTCGTGTAGTCAATCGACTACAACATTTGAAAGATAATTCTCAACGGAGCAGACATTCTAACTAAGCAAAATTTTGATGGAGAAGTTGTGGCAAAAGAAGACAATGAGTGGATAGAGGAAGAAAAGAAGAAGGCTGAACTCAATGCAAAGGCAATCAACCTAATGCACTGCACAATAAGTTTTAAAGAATACAGAAAAGTTCCAAAGTGCAAGACGACTAAAGAAATCTGGGACAAGCTCAGACTCACCCATATACTAAACAAGTGAGGGAGACATGAATTGATATGCTGATGAAGGAGTATGAAATGTTTAATATGAAGGAGGACGAGAGCATCGATCAAATGTCCGAAAGGTTCTCAATAATCATTAACAACCTAGATGCCATGAGGAAGAGCTATTCCGAATAAACCTTGGTAAGGAAGATCTTGAAGAGTCTTACAAAGAAATGGGAAGTAAAAAGTACAGTCATCTCTGAAAGAAATGATTTGATCAAAATTACCTATGATGAGCTAAGAGGCAAGCAGCTGACCTATGAAACTACTCACATGTCTCAAGACAAAGATGACAAAAAGAAAAGTATAGCACTGAAATCAAGAATGACAACCAAAGGAGAAGAATCTAATGATAGTTTCTCAGATGAAGAAATGATGCTCTTTGCAAGAAAAATGAGAAGATTATTGAGAGTAAAAAAAAAGGCAAATGAAGTTCTTCATGCAAAGACTTCAAGAAGGATCAAACCAAGTTCACCTGTCACCAATGCAAGGAACCGGGTTACTTCAAGTCAGATTATCCTCAATTAAAGAAAGGCGAAAAATCAAAGAAGGACAAAAAGAAAGTGATGATGGCAACATGGGAAGACTTGAAAAATGACACTAGTTTAAAAGATTCAGATCAAGAGGTTCAAATATGCTTAATGGCTAATTACGCTGATGAAGATGAGGTAGATCTTTCTGACCTATCTATTGATGAATTGCACTACATTATCAAAGACTTTACTGTGAACTCTGAAAAACTCTTAGATAAATATGTTAAATGCAAGAAAGATAATGAAGCATTGAGAGCTGAAAATAAACTTTTATTGGAAAAAGTAAAGGCAACCGAAGCTTGTAATGTAATTTTTTTAAAAGAAGAAAATAATGATTTAAGAGTTGAATTAAACAAATTCAAACTCAAGCATACGGTCACTGCCTCCACTGATTTGATTGTTGAAAATAAAAGGTTGAACAAAAAAAATAAATAAAAACCTTAATAAAAACTTAGCAAATTTGTTCAAGGTTCACAAAATCATGACAAATTACTTGCTGATCAAAGATTTGATTGTGAAAAATCTGGACTTAGATTCAAAGAGAAAAGTAAGGCTGTTTTCAAACAAAATGATAAAAAATATGAAGTTTCCTCTTCCAAGATTGTCAAACCAAAAATTTTCAGTAAGCCACAAAAATCAGTGAACAAGAACCATTGCTATAAGTGTAATAGAAAATGTCATAATCCTCAACAATGCTTCATCTTTCTAAGGTATTTTGGTAATGATAGTAAATTGTATAAAGTGGTTCATGATTATAATGCTCTTGGACAACCAAGAAGATTTCACATAAGAGGATCCAAATGGATTTGGATATCTAAGGTCAGTTGAAGAACATGCAGGTTTACCTTACATCTAAGAAGAAATTGGACATGTGGTATCTTAATAGTGGATGTTCAAGACATATGACCGAAAATGATACTTTCTTCATCACACTCAACAAGTATGATGGAGGATTTGTCACTTTTGGAAATAATGATAAAGGTAAAATAATTACCATTGGTAAGGTTGGCAAAGATTTTTCTACTTGTATTAATAGTGTCTTTTTAGTAGATGGGTTAAAGCGTAATTTATTGAGCATAAGTCAATTGTGTGACCTTGGATATGCTGTAACCTTTAGGGAATTAGATTGTAGGGTCATTAATGAGAAAATAGGGGCTGTTTTATTTGTTGCAAAAAGAAGTGACAATGTTTATGGTCTCACACTAGATGATTTTAAAGATCAAAATGTGACCTGTTTCTCTTCAATGGAATATGAAAAATAGATGTGGCATAAGAGATTAGGACATGCTAACATGTTCCAAATCTCTAAACTTGTTAAAAAATGCTTAGTAAGAGGTATTCCTAATATTAAATTTGATAAAGACATCATTTGTGATGCTTGTCAAATGGGTAAATAAACAAAAACCTCTTTTAAACCCAAGGAAGATGTCTCAACTAAGAAACCATTGGAGTTGTTGCATCTTGATTTGTTCGGACCAACTAGGACTCAATGTCTTGGAAGAAAACGTTATGGAATGGTTATTGTGGATGACTACATTAGGCTTGGTTGGGTGTTCTTTCTAGCTCATAAACATGAAGTATTTTTTGTTTTTGAAAAATTCAGCAAGAAGATTCAAAATGAAAAGAGTTTAAAAATTATTTCAATTAGAAGTGATCATGGCAAAGAATTTGAAAATCAACACTTTGAATCTTTTTGTGATGAACTAGGCATATCACACAACTTCTCATGTCCTAGAACACCATAACAAAATGGTGTTGTGGAAAGAAAAAATAGAAGTTTATAAGAAATGGCTAGAGCTATGTTGTGTGAATATAAAGTTCCCAAATTCTTATGGGCTAAAGCTATGAATACAGCTTGTTATGTTTTAAATCGAACCCTCATAAGAAAGTTCTTAAAGAAAACTCCATATGAACTTTGGAAAGGATATCCACCTAATCTTAATTACTTTCGTATGTTTGGTTGCAAGTGTTTTATACTGAATATAAAAGAAAATTTAGGAAAATTTGATCTTAAAACACATGAAGGCATCTTTCTTGATTATTCCACAAATGGCAAAGCTTATAGAGTATATAACAAGAACTCTAAAGCTGTTGAGGAGACCATGCATGTCACACTCTATGAGTCTAACTCTATTCCTAGTGTTTGTATTGTTGATAGTCCAGGTTTTGAAGTTGAATTGACCAAGAATACTGAGACAGTTCAACAAAATTTAAGTCCTCAAAAAACTACATCTGCAAGCAACGAAAACACTGATTCTGCAGGAGATAATTTGGAATTATCTCATATCGCAGCAGAAAATCCTGATGCAGAGGCAATTATTGATCAAAAGAAACCTGAATCCTCAACCCAAACCAGAAGGCCAAGAGAATGGAAATTTCTGAAAAATTATCCTGAAGAGTTCATAATAGGTAATTCCTCCAAAGGAATGACTACTAGATCATCTTTGAAAAGAGCCGAATTCAACAACATTGCTCTTACATCAAAGATTGAACCTCAAAATATCCAAGAAGCACTTGCTGATCAATCTTGGGTATTAACCATGGAAGAGGAATTGCAGCAGTTTGAGAAGAATCAAGTCTGGACCCTAGTGCCTCATTCAAATGGAAAGAAAGTCGCCGGTACAAAATGGATTTTCAGAAATAAATTGGGTGAAGATGGAACCATTGTTAGAAACAAAACAAGATTAGTGGCTCAAGGCTATGATCAAGAGGAAGGGATTGATTTTGATGAATCATTCACACCTATAGCAAGAATGGAAGCTATCAGATTACTCTTAGCCTATGCAGCTCATTGCGGCTTCAAACTATTCCAAATGGACGTAAAGTGTGCATTCCTTAATGGTATAATAGATAGAGAGGTCTATGTGGCTCAACCTCCCGGATTTGAAAATAAAACCTTTCCTAACTATGTTTTCAAACTAGCCAAAGCCTTATATGGTTTAAGACAAGCTCCTAAAGCTTGGTATGAGAGGTTTAGCTCATTTTTATTGAAAAATAATTTTCAAAGAGGAGCCACTAACATCAATTTATTTATTAAAATCTTCAATGATCATTTTATTCTTGTGCAAGTTTATGTTGATGATATCATTTTTGGTTCAGCTGATGAGGCTTTGTGTGCAGATTTTGCTAAGCTAATGACAAGTGAATTTCATTTGAGTATGATGGAAGAGCTAACTTTCTTCTTAGGCTTGCAAATCAAGCAAACTGCTGAGGGCATTTTTGTTCATCAAGAAAAATATGCCAAGGAACTTGTCAAGAAGTTTGGGCTGGAATGTGCCAAGCCAGTGAGAACCCCATGCATCCAAATATCAAGCTTGACAAGGATGAACATGCTAAAGATGTTGATGAGACAAGATATAGAGGGATGATTGGTTCCTTGATGTACCTAACCTCTTCAAGGCCTGATATCATACAAAGTATTGGTGTGTGCTCAAGATTCCAATCAAAACCCAAGGAATCTCATCTCTCAGTTGTCAAGAGGATTATTCGATATGTGCTTGATACCACTAATTATGGTTTATGGTATCCCAAAACTGATTCCTTTCATTTAGTGGGTTATTGTGATGCAGATTTCGCTGGAGATAGAATTGATAGAAGAAGCACAAGTGGCATGTGTTGCTTCCTTGGCAAATCACTCAATGTATGGTAAAGTAAGAAGCAAGCAACATTGGCACTATCCACAGCCGAAGCTGAGTATATTGCAGCCTCTTCTTGTTGCTCTCAATTACTATGGTTGAAAACTCAGTTAGCTGATTATAAACTGAAAGTATCTAATATTCTATTATTTTGTGACAATATGAGTGCTATAAATATTTCAAAGAACCCTATTTTGCACTCAAGAACAAAGCACATTGAAGTTAGATTTTATTTTATAAGACAACATGTGAAAAATAGAAATTTAGATATTCAGTTTGTTAAATCTGAGAATCAATTAGCTGATATTTTTACCAAATCATTTATTGAAGAGAGATTCTGTAAACTACGCACTGCATTGGGCATTCTTGATTCATCTGATATTTCTTAATTTTACTGATGTTCTGGTTTAAGCATTTTGTCTCATAGATCGAGATGAGATTATTCTGGGCAGATGATGAGTATGCTTCATTAACTCCTTGTGATGCATCCTGGACTCATTGAAAGCAAGAGTGATTTGGTGGACCACTGACCTAGAGTGTTGGCTTGTCTACCATCATATGAGCCTCTTATATTGAAACCTTTGGGCCCACTCTGGACTTGTAATCTCAGAAATTTATTGGTCCCAAAATTTAACTCAATTTGTTTAGGCTTTATTTAAAATTTCTTTTCTATTACATCCAAATTTCTTGTAAATTACTTGTTTTTTAAAATAAAAGTTACATTGGTTACAGCTGTGAAATTAAATGGTTTTCAAAGTTTTCATTTTTATCCTCTTTTTCAAGCTGAGACCTTTGCACTCCCCAAGGTCTATATTAACTTTCTACTATAAGCACATCTTCACACACAACTCTCTCCACTTCTTCACTCCACTCTTCATATTCTGAAACTAACCAATGCTCTATAAGTATGGCTCACAAGAAAAGAATAGTCTGCAAAGGCTCTCATAGTGGTGCTCACTTTTTACGTTCTGATCCCTCTACTCCTATCTCATTAAACTCTCAATCATCTCCTTCTCCATCTCCCACCAACTCTCCTCCAAATACCACTCTTGAAATGGCTCACACCAAGACCACTACTTGCCGTCCTAGCGTAACTCCTCGACCAAACTCCACTCAGCAAAATGTCTCACAGCCCAGCTCTTCTCAACCCAGTTTGTCCCGAGGCAAGAGACCCATTCGTGAAGAAGATGAAGAGCTTCCTTCATCCCCTGCTCACCACAGTCGCAGTACAGTCATTGACTTTCATCTTTGCTCTGTTTCTGAACCAAAACTCTCCAATCCCATTGCCTACAAATCCTTCTATGCTGACTTTCCAACAGTATCCTTTGATCGTCGCCGTTATAATTCCTTCATGAACTACATATTTTTCTGCAAGGATATTTACAAGCGTACTCTCTATCCCTCTAAGCTTGTCAATCTAGACAAACTTCGTAAAAAAGGTCTAAACTTTACACCTCTGTTTACATGTCAAGGATGGATTCCCATCCTGTCCATTCGTGAAAAAGTTTATCCTGATCTAGTGAAATAGTTCTATAGCAACATGTCCTACAAGGAAGGGAGAATTGCTTCCTTTGTTAAAGGTCGCACAATCATTCTTGACAAGTATCACATTAGCAGCCCTAGATTACCAGGACAGGGGACTTGATGTGTTCACCTCTGGTAAATGGGATGAGTATCTCAATGTGTCATATTTTGAAGCCCTAGGGACTGTTTGTGTCAACATTCCTTTCTTTGAAGGTACCACTCCCACTCATAAATTTCTTGGTCCAGTCCGTGCCCAGTTGCATAGAATTGTGAATCATATAATTCTGCCTTAGAGTGGATCTTTTCAGCGAGTCTCCTTCTGTGACAAACTGGTTATGTTTGCTCTTATCTCCAAAATTCCAATTTCTTTTGCTTACTTGTTAGTGAGACACATGCATTCTTGTGTTAGTTCTAAAAATGCTTTACCTTATGCAATGCTGCGCACTAAAATTTTTCAATATTATAATATTGATTTTGGGGCTGAGATTTCTAGAGATTGTAACTCTTACATCAAAGGCGGTGGTACAGTAAAAAGAACATCAACTAAGCGCCATAACACTGATGAAGGCACTGAAGTTCCATCCCATGATGAGGATCCACTGATTCCCATATCCAATTCCTCTAAGATCAGAGTCCTGACAGGTATCACGAAGAGTTTGTCAATCTGACCGATCTTCTTATCAACTATGGAGCCGAGCACAAGAGGAATGAAGTTATGGAAGAAAATGCACTCAAGAAAACTAAAGGAAGGATTCAGATTCTCAGGGATTATGTGGAGGACATTGAGGCTGGCCTTACAAATACTGATAATGAGGATGATGATGAAGCTTCCGATGATTCGAACTCTGATGCCTAAACTCTTTCATCTCTTCTGTGAATTGGACTGTTTTACCTGGACTCTTTTCCTTTTATCTGAATGACTGTAACCTATAACTACTTTACTGCTTGATGACTCTTTTGTTTAGCCACTAACAATTTTTGCAGGGTATTTTCCCTCCTTGATGACAAAAGGGGGAGAAAAGAAAAGAAAAGAAAAGTTAGCATTGGTTTAGGTTATGGACAATGATGCTTGATGATATCTGTTGCTATGATTAACTTTAATTGCTGTGTGTTAATTACTCTATGCTTTGTGTTATTGTTACTGTCATATATTGCTTTAGTAACTGTTCTTAGTTGTTTTAAGTTTTATCCACTTGAAGATGTAAGCTATGATTAAGGGGGAGAAATTCTAACAGTGAGGGGGAGTACCACACACTTCGGATGGTCATCAAAGGGAAGTGCTCTCAACTTATTTACTCTCAACTCATTTAAATTAATATTTTAAATTCAATTATCCTCTTTTATCATGTTTGTCATCAAGAGAAAGATTGTTGAGTTAAGTTTGAATTTGGATTCATATATGATGACAAACATTATTTGGGTTAAAAGGCTAATATTATTAAATGTGTGTATTAGTGGTGCAGGTCCATTATTCAATCCTCAACCCAACATGTTGCTTGAATATTCTTTCAATGCTTTAAATCAATGCACAAGCCCAATGCACTTAACAAGTACCGTTCAGCAAAAATAGAAGGCTATGCATTTGCAAAGTGAAAAAATGGGCATTTGTCTTCATCATGGAGAAAGGAGGGCGGCTGGAACAAAAAGGAATTAACAACACAACAATGATAGCTGTGACTCTAGCAAAGCAACAAGACACAAGGACAATTCCACTACTCCAAGGACCTCAGTAAAGTAACATTCAGAATATGGAAGAGCAAAATACAAACTTGCAAGAATGCAGAAGTAGTGGAGCAGCTCCTCAGATAGCAGAGGTAATGGAGCAGAAGGGAGAAAGAAATGTATGCCAACGAAGAAAGCAATTCCAAGGACAGTAGAGGTGGCGAAATGGCTCCTCAACCAGCAGAGTTAGTAGAGCAGGATAAAAAAGAACTGCATGCCATTAGAAACTGCTCCAATGGGTTGAAGAAGCAAGGAATTGAAGAGACAAATTGGAAGAGCAAGCTGATGATATAAAACATACCCCACTTCAACAATTGAAAAAAAGAAAAAGAGAGAAAATTTATGAGCATCATCTCAACATATTTGAGTTGATTTTTTTTTTCTACTAATACTTCATTTCTAATTTTCTTTGTTATGACTATCTTGTGTCATCTTTTGAATTGAGAAAAGGCTGATTATGTAAGTGAAAAAACTATGAGAGAAAAGGCAAGAAAGATGCATGAAAGAGCCACTGAAAATTCTGTGTAATTGAGTTGTTGAACTAGGACTAGTTTTTCTTGCCAAGTTGGGATAGCACTTGGTGAGTTTGAATCTGTCTAGATTTTCCTTCCAAGTTGGGACAACACTTGGAAAACTGAGCTTTAGTGAAGAAAGCTTAGTAGTAGATGCTAGTTGAATTAGGTTATGATTCAATAGTATTGGTGAATGTAATCTGTACATCATAGTGAAAATTCTACCATGGTTGTGGTGGAGACTGGATGTAGGTTTTATGGCACATAGAAACTATTTATACCCTGAGTCGAGTTACCCGACCCGGGATGTTTAGCGACGAAGCGACCGACCTCTTCAGGTCAAACCATCCGACCTCTTTCCCAAGAGCTCGGCTAAATTGCCATGAAAGCCCAATAAAGGGCCCAAATAGAGGAACACGACCCAAGTCCAAAGGCCGCCCAGGCCTACAGAGAGAAGGGCGGTTCCTCTGAAGATAAGCTGACCTCACCCAAATATAAGATAAGATAAGATAACTAACTTATCTTATCTAAAAAGGTCACTCCACACCATTATAAATACACTGGAGCACCCAAGTATAACTCATACTCTGATTCTACTAAAAAAACCTGCTTAATACCCTTGCTAACTTAAGCATCGGAGTCCCTTGCAGGTACCCCCACCCTCCGGTGGCGAAGGATCAGCAGTGCAGCCAAGCTCAACAAGTCGGATACGATAGCTCTGGCCTCCACTCATAGCCGGACCCATCATCTCCGATCAGCACAGAAGATCTCGACCGAGATCGACCTACAGTTTCAGGTAACCCTCGAAACAGAAACCGAACCAAGATACATGCTGGCCTCTATCTCTTCTTCCCTTCTGTGTTTAAGTTCTGTGTATGAGACAAAACGAAAAAATCTCCTGCATATTTAGCTTCCGCAAAAACAGAGCAAAAGAAGTTCAGTTTTGAACTAACTTGATTCAACCCCCTTCTCAAGTTCTAGCAGTTTCATCAATTGCGGATTTGAGTTTCATTTAAAAATTTATCGTTAGCCAATAAATTACTGTATATATAAAATAAAATGGATTTGAATCCTCTAAATTTTAAATTTCACTTTAGATAGGAAAGTATGATTTACCACCATTTATTTTATAGGTGGAATCAAGAGAAAACATTCAATGGTGAGAGATCTTACCTTATCTTTTAAAGTGAAAATTTAGCTAAAATTTAGAGGATTTAAATTCAAATAAAATTAAACTCCAATACCTATTTAAACACATAAATGAACTAATCACACTCAGACCAATTTGAATTAGTTAAAGACAATATATTTAACCACTCAATTAAAACCTCAATTACTTTTAACTTGCTTTCCACACACCTTAAACAATGGTCAAAACAACCAATTTGGGTTGGTCGAGTGGTCAGCTCACTCATCCGCTTAAGCAAGTGTCAGGGGTTCGAATCCCGCCTTGTGCATGCAGCAATTCATTGGCCAACGACAGATCCTTAAATGGAGCTCCAATCCGCGACGGATTAGTCCTTGGCCTGTCGGGTTGGGGTATACCGTGAGTAACAAAAAAAAAAAAAACCCAATGGTCAAAACATGTGCCCAATTGTGGCCCAACAAGGCAACAACAATAATATTTTTATGAGATTTCATATAATTTCTTATTTTAAAATTTTAACTAATGAAGGACTAATTATTTTATACTAATTTTATTCCTGTCTTTATTAATTACATCGATGTTGCTTCTCTCACTATCACGTCTATTTCGGTATTTCCTTTTATATAATTATGGTCGTCTAATAAGTTAAAAGAGAATTTTGTCTTTAACTAATAGCTAGGTAATAAATATATACCCATAAATAAAAAATCCATTTTTTTTTTTGGCATAAGGCTGTAAGATTAATATTTACTTTTTGGTATATTAGCAACAATAAAATTTAAACTTGAAACTTTTATAAAATATTTATACCTCGTTAATTAATACAAATATGATATATTACCTACCATTTTAGTTGAAGTATATATATTCCTTTTTACTTTTGGAGACATCCTGTCGGTGTTATAAAACAGCTCCTAAAAAGAAAGAACAAACCCCGAAAGGGACTTAGTTCCCAGAATATTATAAAACCTAATTTGACATCAATCTTTTATATCAGAGTATGTTTAATGTCAGTTCTAATTTTAATTTTATTTTGAATTTTATAAAATAATAAATAAATTTTTATTTTCTTCTCCAGAAACATCTAACTACTACATTCTTGAAATTGCTAAAATTGGATAATAGCCACATAATAGCGTCTATGTTATAGGTCTCATTGTACTAATGTACTCATTTACCTCTCTATCGCAAATTAGATTAAGATTATTTATTTAAAGTTTAAATATAAGTGTTAAATATATAATAATCATAATTTTATATTAAGTTAAATTTTTAGAATAAATAATTTTATAAAAAAAAAACTCACCGATAAGTCTTGGGAAAGATTTAGAAGGGTTTGAAACTCCAAGACTTGCATGTTACGTGCCAAAGACCAAATCTCCAAATAATCCCAAATTGCAAATAATCACACCTCTTGAAATCTGTAAATATATGGTATAGGGTTTTTGTCTTGTTGCATGCGTGTTTTCTTCAGCATGCATAATCACTCACATCGTATCCTCTTCTTTCCCAATTGCATACTCTTTCTTTCCGCGTCGAGGATATATTAATTAATTAATATTAATTAAGATAATAAAGACACATGTACTTTCGTGAGGGAGAGATTCTTTAGATATATGTAGCATAACTATGTTAAATCTTTAATTTTCATTATTGACCTGGTAATAATCTCATCATAATTAAAATTGTACTACTAGGGAGCCATGCATATACTCTTTTTACAAAATAATATTTGTTGTGTACTTTAGTTATAATATAATATTATAATGTTCCCATTTTCCACCACCCTAAATAAGCACAAGGGTAATTTGATTTGGAAGAAGGGCCTTGTGAATTGGTTTAGGCACATGGGATTTTGATCTGAAGTCATGTGTGGACTGAGGAGAAAAGCCACCGATAATATTTTCTAGATTGTGTATACATATTATTCGTCGTGAACTCAATTAATGTAATTCGACATAAATATATGTAAAAAAAGTATAAGTAAACAATAAAAATACTAAACAATGTGAACAATAAATATATCGGATGTTCATTTTATTAGGTGTGCGGATAGTTATTCTAATATTAAGATGATAAAATTGTGAAAGAATAGGAAAATAAAAGAATTGTGAAAGAAAAAGATGAAGAAATTTTATTGATTGTTGATTGAATGAATTGAACATGTGTTGTAAATTATGAGGGTAAAACTAAATATATATAGAACATTGTCCTATGAAAGATAAAAGTAAAGATAAGATAAGAAGAGAAGATAACATAAAGATAAGATAAGATAAAATAATAAAGATTAAAATTAAAATTGAATTTTTGTATTTTGTTGGGCTGAATTTGTGGGCCACGATACTTCTTTATTGTTGTCATGGGCTAAAGTAGAAGAGTAGTTTAATATGCCCCCGCAAGCTGGTGGATGAAAGATGTCAATAATCCACAGCTTGGATAAATTCCAATGAAATTGTTGAGGAAGACGCCTCTGACGTAGTGACGCGGAGGAAGATGCGTGCGGCGGAGCTTGAGCTGTCGACGGCAAAAATATAAAAGGAGATGCTGTACTTGAGCAGCGATCTTCAAAAATGCGCGCAGCGGAGCTTGAGCTGCCGGCGGCAAAAACATAAAAGGAGATGCTGTGCTTGAGCAGCGATCTTTAAACAATTGCGTGCGGCGGAGCTTGAGCTGCCGACGACAAAAATACATAAAAGGAGATGCTGTGCTTGAGCAGCGATCTTTAAACAATTGCGTGCGGCGGAGCTTGAGCTGCCGATGACAAAAAATACATAAAAGGAGATGCTGTGCTTGAGGGAGAGAGAGCAAGTAGCGATCTTCATAAAAAAAAAGAATGAAAAAATAAAAAATAAAAAAATAAAAAATAAAAAAATAAGCGTGTAAAACGCAACAAGATTGATCTTTAGAGGGCGCGTATGGCGCAATAAGAGTGGTCTTCAAATGGCGCGTAGAGCGCAATAAGAGCGCAGATGGAACTGCTAGAACAGATGCAGATTGAACTGCTGAAACAGAATACTGACGAAACTCCCGGAAGAAGTTGCAGATGAAATACAAGAAGGCGCAGACGGAATTGCTGGTAAAGAACCGGGATAATCAAAACTGTGGTAGAATTTTCACTTGGATGCATGTAACTAAATCTATGATTATTTATTGTGGGAGGAAGTTGAAAAAGAAGCAAGGTGATTTCTCACCGAAGAGATGATAACTTATATATCCTCCTCAAGGAGGATACCATGGCTCTGATACCATGATAAAATTGTGAAAGAATAGGAAAATAAAAGAATTGTGAAAGAAAAAGATGAAGAAATTTTATTGATTGTTGATTGAATGAATTGAACATGTGTTGTAAATTATGAGGGTAAAACTAAATATATATAGAACATTGTCCTATGAAAGATAAAAGTAAAGATAAGATAAGAAGAGAAGATAACATAAAGATAAGATAAGATAAAGATAAGATAATAAAGATTAAAATTAAAATTGAATTTTTGTATTTTGTTGGGCTGAATTTGTGGGCCACGATACTTCTTTATTGTTGTCATGAGCTAAAGTAGAAGAGTAGTTTAATATTAAGATTTAGGTAGATAATTTAAAAATGTAATGTGTTTTAATTTGATTGGTAATTGTTCATGTTATTAAAAAAGTTATTAGTTACCTAGTATTACCCATACACGTGACTTTAGAAAATGTTGAACCTGAGAGACCTAATTTAGGGATCGAAGCACTTGACTATGTCTCAGTATGAATGAGTTAGAAAACAAAGAGCTAGTAATATAGATAGTGCTTTATTATAACAATATGTGCTAGCTAGCTTTAATTTGGCAACCCCACAAGTACATATATAGGTAGACTCATAATTGTAACGACCTCTAGATCATAGAATTTTCTTAATTCCGTTCATTATTAAGTATATGCAAATAGTGAAAAATATATATCAAGGTATTCCAATTATAGGGAAGAAATAAGGAAAGTAGTAACTAGAGGGTGCCAAGCCCCACTCGGGAGGAAAAGGGAAATCGAAATCGAAGGTTTTGGATGAAGCGAACGCGTTGCAATATTCAATGTGTTGTTGGGGGCATTCTTTGAAGAAGCTAAGAGGACTTGATAGTTTTACCTCATTGCCCTTCATTACAATTTCTGACACCTGGTTCTTCTTTCTGGCATATATGTGATTTGGTCCTCCAATAATTTTTGCTTGGCACTTCTTCATAAAATTATTATTATTATGCTGGTCAAAGGGGAGGTCAACCTTGAAGGTGCCGTTATCTTGTGTTGTTGCCATGGCTACCTTTTTCACACCTTCACACTTCACTGACACCTTGATCCCTGAAACCAACACAAATAATTATAGATACAGTATCACTGCACTTTGACTATATTTTTCCATCAATTAATGCGTGCTTTGATAATAAATATCCGATTTATTAATATACAAAGATATTATGTATACATTAAAATTAATTATTATATATTTGTGTATAAATATATTGAATTTAATTTATTTTTAATATATAATTTATATTGGTGATTAATTTTAACGTGTACTTAACATAATTGTTAATTTTAATAATTCGACCATTTTTAAAATTAAATCTAGTCTAATAATGGTTTAAGGACTTGTTTGGTGTTATTTTTGAAAAAGATTTTTTTAAAATGATATTTTAAAAAAAAATTTTACAAAAATAAAAGTGATTTTATATTTGGATATTTCATATAAAAAGATCTTTTTATATATCAATTATGTTTAGATAAAATAAGATAAAAGTATTTTTTTGTTCATTTATTATGTAAAAAATATTTTTTAAAAAAAAAATATCTTTTAAAAAAAGATGTAAGTTGTAATTTTTTAAAAAAGATATTTTTTATTTTTTTAGTACTTTTATTTTTACTATTAAAAATTTATTAAATATACTTAAAATTTTTTTTTATTAAAAAATATATTTTTTATCAGATTAAATGGCACACAAACAAACACTAATAATATGACTTGAACAAATCATGTGATCAACCTTTAGAGAATAATGATAGTTAATGACCAAAACTAAAACACTATAAAAATTTGAATATTATGTATAATAGCATAAATAAATACTATATAGTATATACAAAAAATTAATCACTAAATTAATTATTATATATTTGTATATAAATATATATTATTTAATTTATTTTTAATGTATATTTTTTGTATTTTAATGCATATTCTATCCGAATAGCTGATTTGGTAATTGTTTTTCGATAAATTCAAATTAAATTTCAATATATATTTGATGTTATAAAATATATAAATTTACTAGATATTTTTATTATATAATAGAGGTTATAAATTTTAATGTTATTTTAAGAATTTACATGATGATGAAAAAGAAAAAAAGAATTTAAAACTCAGACTTGACAAAAGTGGCTTTGAATCTGGGCAAGAAATTATCGAGTTGGGTTGGATCATGAACATCTGATCTTCTAACACGAATCAATAAAAAGTTGGTGAATATGCATTTCTAACTTCTAAGCAATATATATTAATTTACACACAGTTGAACCAATCTAGATACATAATAATTTACATATCTATATATCTTAATTGATATCATATCTAAGATTTATTACTCTGTTTTCTAGAGTACTACATATATCGTTGTTGTATGTTATCTATTAATTATTAAATAATTTATATATATATTTAATAAGCAGAATAATATATTTAAGAACCATAAAGAAAGCTAATAATTAGGAGAATAAATAATTAATTAATCAGAGACAAACCAGAGAAATCGTAGTTTTGATGAGTGCAGTCATTGCAGGAGACTTTGCCCTTCACCAATTGGCATGCTGAGGGGTCAACGTTGGTCAAAACTAACACAAAAACAAGTGCTGTGACAACTTGATGAGCAAACGCCATCACTTATGGAAGACCAATAAGCAATGGATCGGATGATGATAATAACTTATTAACTATATAGTAGGAAATTTAAACCAGAAAACAAAACTTTGAAGAGAAGAAGGTAAGTTTGAAGCTTATAAATAGTGGTGGTTAGCTTGCTTGACGTGACTCACATTAATTCATTAAATGTAAGGGCCAACTGCTGCTATTAGTAGTTGGACACAATTTAGTTTATTTACTTATGTGGATTACTTAAATTGTAAAATCACTTTTTTTGAAAGAAAAAAAAAAAAGAAACAAACAATGCAATCTAATAAAACCCATAATCTTAAACCAAAAAAATTTATCTATTAAATAGAAAAACTTTGATAGTTTAATTAAGATACATATGAGCATATATTCATTTGTTCAATGTTGATAGCTTACATTATATTTAGAGTAAATTATAATTTTTTATCTTTCAATTTTTAAAGCGTTGATAAATTTATTCATGAATAAATTGAACTAACATTGTATTTATGAAAGATAAAAAATTATCATTTTACTCATGAAAATTTAAAATATTAGTAAATTTAACATAAATAAAACTAATATTTGTGTACTTTTATCACATAAAAATATCATTCGTAAATACAAAATTAATTTATTTATTCGTAATAAATTTATCAACATTTCAAAGTTTCATGATTAAAAATAATAATTTACTCTTATATCTAACTATCAATAAATTCAAATCCACTTTGCCCACTCTCATTGGCTTGCTTGTCTGATTAGGGTTACTACGGAAGATGTATAAACTTTGTACGAAAAAAATATTATTATATATTCCACCGCTCCCCTCGGATCTTCAAGAAAATCCACCATGCATGCATGGTCCTTTCTCTATACTATACTTTTTAGACAAAGTAATCAATTTTTAGTTGCAAAAATAGTGGTAAGTTTTAGACTTTAGTATGTGTGAGCAAAGCAGAGAGCACACACTTGGAAATTAAGAAGAAAAATGTGCCCCACCTTGAGAGCACACTAATTTACTATTTCAAAATTTTCTGTTCCCTAAGAATTTGGGTACTAATATATAACTTGTTTTTCCATGAGTGAAAATGAAGTGTGCAATACAGTGATACACCATGTGGTTGATGCTTTCTCTAGACACTATCATTAATGAACATTAATTAATATGTTTTAAAACTTGAATTTGTTAGATATGTAATTGAGTAACACAAGTAAATGGAAAATACTATAGACGTATCCCATCTTTACAGTGAGGGAAAGTTTAGGGAGCAAATAGAATATTTGTACAATGTGTATAATGAAGATTTAGGAAATATTAGAGATATAATCATTAGTGTTACATTTTTCCATCAGTGTAAGCTTCTGGGATGAGTGATATCATGATATGGTATCAGAACTCTAGATCCGAAAGGTTAAGAGTTTGATCCTTGGTGAACCCCAAAAGCCAGCTTTTGGGATGAGTGGTTTTATGATATAAGATGTTTATTATCCCTAGTACCGAATGCTTATCATGGGTTATGTTCATTTTGTAACTCATATACACATTGTACAAATATTCCATTGGCTTTCTAGCAGGACTCTTATAGTGAATTTTAGGCCCTTTTTGTTTTTCCCTTTTGATTCTACATACTTTAACTTATCCCTTACAATCTGGGTATGTTGCTTGAACCAAGTAAGAACTAAGAACAGAACCAAGTGGTAATTTTCTAAACGGTAAAATTAACTGTAAATATAAAAAAGATATCGGGAGATAATTTATCAAAATATTATAATTAGGCCAGATAAACTCTTCACATTGTGCGGATTAAAGTGTTGTCGATATGTTGATACCAACAATCATTGACGCTACCAAATAATTTCAACAATCATTTCAAGGTTGCTATGAATTTTGGGAGATAACATTAGACAGCATGAACAGTATAAGTGGTGGCTCAGGGGTCGTGAATCATGATCCCTCTTTCATGTGCTTAGTAGACAAGAAAATAGATTAAATATGATAAGGATTTGTACGCCAAGCTAAGGTTTTATATTTTCTTTTATCATATAAAAATAAAAAACAAAAAGGCTTTTGTGATTTCCAGCAAGTGTGGATATGAACTATACAGTTAGTTATGTTCCCATTCATAACATTCTAATTATTCACGTGATCATGATGTACCCTAAACCTCTGAATATGTGTGTGAGGCCCCTACATTGTGGATTTTTCTTACATTTAAAAGTAAGAGCCCATTAATATTAAACTAAATCCAAAACTGAAAATATGAGTTGGGCTATTAAAAGACTCTAAACAGATTACCTTCATTACTATGTAATAAAATGTAAACATGACTTTATTAAATTAATCTATATATTTATACAAGCGTGGTGTTTTCTCCTAATGAGAATGGAAAGCTAAGTGGCAAGCTTTCTTGGCATATTATCCAGCTTAGAATATAGTTGTGATTTTAAGAAAGGAAAACTTTCACGTGCAACAGAATAAAGTGTTGATCACTGACAAACATATCACCATACAAAACCAGCTAGCTACTCCACCTCATCAGTGTTAAATGAAGAAGATACAACACAGCATATTGTGCAAGTTAAGGAAAGCATTCTTAATTCTTGGCTGCTTCTAATTGAATGATCACTGCGCCAACGGGACCATGTGGGTGTTCTTGGAGTTTAATTTAAAAGGACTAATTGCCATTGTGAGGTTGAAAACCAATGATGAATACACAGCCAAAAATGGCAATGGTTATTCGAGTAAATGACTCGGTCAGTCTTCAAAATATTATGTGGACCATTCAGGTTTATCAGGTTTTGTATTTTCAATTTCATTTGTAATATTTTTCTTTTCTTTTAAAGTTCTACTTTTTCTTTCTTAATCTTTATTTATTTTTGTTGACTGATTATTGGTTAAAAAAAAGCTGGTTTCTAAATCCTAACACAACCATTCTCAATAATAAAATAAAAATGCAAACCACAGGCTGTTAGTCTCCGAAAAGTTGAACCACTAAGAATTAAATCGTTGGCCAACATAGTACTTAAAGATGTACTTTATCTGATAAATTTCATCGCACCTTGTATTAATATAAGCGGAGTCAAAATAATGTTAACTTTGTTGTAATTCGAAGTACGTCATTTGAGAACCATAAAAATCCATCCCACCTTGAATTAATAGAAATGAAGCCTAAATAATAAAATAGGAAGTGTTTTGGGCAGCAATCTAGCACCGTAGTAAATTCCACCCTGAAACTCTTAAAGTCTGAAACATGACCATGATTGAATATGAAATGCTCACCTAACAATGGACTGTTTTACAATTTGAACTCTAATAATGTGTCTAAGTGTGAGATTAGCTTACCTATGCAAATAAAAAATTATGAGCAACAAGTGACAAGCTCCACTCTGCTCCCAACAAGAAATTGAAAACCCAAAATTACTTGCAATGAAGAATGGAATGAAATCGTACAAAGGATTAATTCAACTTGAAAAACATATGCCTGCTAAGCACTAAGGAGTGAAAAGATAAAAGTGTAGAACTGAACTGATCAACTTAGCACAAAGTGCCAAAAATCAAATAAAAAGATGAAAAACCAAGAATCATTCCATCCTAATCCATAAATTCATGAAACAATGTTTGAATCCTTCCCTGAAATAACCGATTTGTTTTCAGCTGTGTATGTAAATTGTTGCTTCACTTATGAAAGAGTCCGCTACGAGCAAGGACTGCCAATCAAGTAATATGTTATATTGTTATCACAGAACAAATCTACAAGATTATGACAGGACTAAAATACTATATAAACTTCAAAAGTTGACATAAGAAAGTCATATCCATAATCATAAAAATTGGATGCATTCTGATAAATGGCTGTTATCATTTCAGCTGACGTAAGAAGAGCCATAGGAATGCAGCTTGGGATTGAGCTCAACACATATACGTTAATTAGTCAAATTACCATAGTGGAGAGAAGAGAAAGAGAAAAGAGAGGCGGGGGGGGGGGGGGGGGGGGGCGGACATAATAAAGAATAAATCAATTGAGGCGAGAAGATATTGTTGTGTTGGGTATCTGGGCGTACAGTTATCCCAAATAATGGTATGCTATTCAAAATGCCCTAGGCAAACAAGTTTGAAGGATAGAGGACTTCAGGAAACACAAGATTGACAAGAACCCATCACATGGCTTAAGACGTGTGCAGTGGATCATAAGTAAAGATATGACTGGTTAGTTTCTCTCCTCAACACGAAGCCACCTTAACCAGCACAAAAAGAACAAAAAAGGTCTAAGAACCATCTAGTTATGATAATCCTTAAATCCACCTGAAACAAAGACTCTAGACTATGTTTGGATTGATGGAAAAGTGAAGAGTAGAGTGGAGTGGAATGTGATTTAAGAGATGAAAACCAAAAGAGTAGAATTATTATTCCACTTCAAGGTTTGAATAAATGGATTTCTACCCTGTACACTCCAGATTGGGAGGAATTAAATATCGAGCTTCAAGTTGAAACAATTCTTTTCCATCATAAAACTACATATCCAAACAATAGAAGCCCTTTATATTATATTGCACTGTGTCCTATTCTTCTACAAAGCAACATTCAGAGTTCATTAGGGGAATAACAGCAGGTAATCTTGTCCTAAACAATCTGTTCATAGCTTGGGTGGCCAAATATACAAAGCCTAATCCTACCTAGTACCTAATTTGGCCAATTCCTATACTGAAGGAGCAATCATTCTTTTTTTTTTTTTTTTTTAATCAAAGAAACTAGAATAGAACAGAAGGTAATAGAGTATCTTGATACTAAGCAAGAAAAAATATAGCATCACCAGGTGTATTTGAAGTTTCAACAGAAACGAATAACATCTTCCAATGGGGCTCAATGGCTCATTCGAATAGCACTAATTTAGGTTATGTACATTATGGAAAAATATTCTAGTTGATTAACGAAGAGCACAAGACATACACAAATACACGAGGGGAATGAAATCATAAAATCAATCAATGATTCAACACACTAGATTATTGCCCAATCTTCAAATGTCAAATTCTGAACATGTTCACTAGGGTTTTCAGTTTTCAGCCTTTGTTTCCATTTCTCAGTTCACATAGAAAGATAAAACTACTCAAATTTAACCCTAAAAATTCAAATATTTTTTTTTTCAATCAAGGAAACCTGTTTGCCGCCAAACCGCATTCCGAACCTGCCGTAAGTCTCTCCCTTTCAGGGTCCGCCCCACCCCTTCCAGGACCGAGCACGCCAGCATCGGCGACTGCGCCGAGTTCCTCGCCACAATCTCGTGCGGCGGAAGCATCACATCGTCGTCCTCCGCCGTCACATCGTCCACATCGTCGTCATCGTCGTCATCAAACTGGCGGTGCCTCCTCATCATCGCCTGAGACAAAATAGGAACGTTCACCGGCGCCGACTGGTGGTACATGACCGAAGACTGCGGCATCCGGTCGTGGTGCGCTGACGGAGGCTTCGGTATGGCGGGAATCATACGCGACGACGAAGAAGAAGAAGACGAGGACAGCGAAACCGAGGAGGCCTTGTGGAAGAAGTGCGTGCCGTTTGGAGCAGTAGGTGAGGCGTCGTTTTCCGGCAGAGCGGCAAGGATGCCGAAGGTGTCAGAGGAGCCGAATCCGAAGCCCTTGTGGTTGTTGTTATGGTGGAGGTGGTGGTGGTTAGGGGTGGATGAGTTGGAAGAGGAGGCAGTGGAAGGGAGGTGATTGTTGTCGGCGTTGTCGTCGCCAAAGAAAACGACGTCGTCCTCGGTGAGCTCGTCGGTGGCGGAGGAGGAGCTAGGGTTTTCAAGAGGCGGCGCGTTGGATGGGACGCCAAGGAAGCGTTCCGTTGAGGAGGCCGGTTTACGGTTACGGAAGCGGTTCGGGTCAGACCGATCCATAAGATGGTTTCGGGTTCGGAGCTTTTGAATTTGGTGTTTGTGAGAGAAAAGAGGATTGGTGGAGACTGGAGAGTGGAGACAGTTAGAGCTTCATCAAGAGCGACCAGCAATGGCTATGCTTTTTCTCAATTTATTTATTTTATTATTTTTTTTAACTTATTAGTGGAACGGTTTTAATGCCTATTTTCGCCACTTGCCACTTTCCACGTGGGAACTATTTAACAGAACGCAGTGGAACCTTTGAACGTGGTGTGGGTGTGAAGCCCAATTTTGAATTTTCACAACTTTTTCCTTCCAGAAGAAAACAAAAAATTCCTATTTCATATTTTCACATTATAACTCAAGTAGCGCACTTATTAATTTGTTACTTTTATATATATTTTGGGAGTTTATATTTCATTCTCAATTTATATTAAGAATTATTAGTGTTTTTTAAACTTTTCAGTGAAAAAAAAAATCGTTCTATGTATTTGACAAAAACATTCTTAAGGGAAAAAAAAAAGAGGGATAACGTTTTTCATCATATTATTGATTTTATTTGATAAATAAGTCATATCATTTAATTTTAGGGTAAATATCTTTTTGATTTTGACTTTTTTTTTTCAGTAAGACATATCGTACCGTAATCATTCTTAAAATCAACCAAATCTCTACCCATCAGTAAAATTGGACAAATTGACCCCTACAACTAATTGATAATGGGTTGCATATCTGACGTGTCAGGTAAAGTATGATGTGTCAATGCCAAGTGCTAAGTATCAACTCCAAATGATTATAGGGACTAAAACAACCCCCTCTTCTTTTTCTTCTTCTTCTTCTTCCTCCTCCTCCTCCTCCTCTCCTTCCTCTTTTTTCTCTTCGTCAAACCCATTATCATTACTATCTACCTCCATAGCCTTAAAACTCTTTTTGCATTAACCTTGACAATATCATAAAGCTAGTAATTCATATATCATTAACAGCATACACTTCATATATACAGAAGACAGGAATTGAGGGCAACAAAAAGGCCTCGACGACGAGTTTAAATGTCTCACCAGATACCACATGGGGGCTCTTGTAGCGCTTGCGGAGGACGAGGTAGGGCAAAGGACTCTGGATGGCATACCAGTCAGGGAAGAGGGAGTTGTTAGCGGCGGCGGTGGAGGCGGCACAAAGGATGGTGAGGGCAGCGCGGATCTTGGTGATCCCGAGAGGATTTGGAGTGAGCTATTGAGGGAGGTTGGGTGAGGGCGAGAAGGAGAAGAAGAGGAGGAAGAGAGAACCACGGTGGTGGCGACTATAGGTGGAAAAACAGAGGGAGAAGATGGTGGTTTTGGAGATGGCACGATGGAGGAAGAAAAAGAGAAGAAGAGGAGAAAGAGGAAAGGAAGAGGAAGAAGAAAAGAAAACCTCTAAATCATTCTATACTACGATTATTCTAGTTTATGAGGTATTTATAACCTCTTATTAAGTTAAAATATAGAAAAACCATAAACCCGAAAACATAAAGTAAAATCTAGTAATTAAATAAACAAAATCAAAATACATTAAATTAAATTAAAACATTCTAAAAATGTAAATTAATATCTTCTAAATAACACTTGAACTCTTCATATCACGAACATTTGAAGCACGTATCAGGTTGGTTCGGCGATGGTGGTGCCACGGTGATGGTTATGGAGGTGAAGTTTGATGATGATGGTGATAGTCATGAAGGTGAAGTTTGATGATGATGATGGTAATGGAAATGATGGTGACTGGTCGAAGAGAAAGACGAGGAGGAGAAAGAAAAAGGGAAGAAGAGGAGAAGGGAAGAAAGGAATTTTTTTTTTTGCAGGGAGGGAGGTTTTTAGTCCCTATAATCATTTGGAGTTGACACCTGACACGTCATACGGGAATCCGTTGCCAATCGGCTGCAGGGATCGATTTGTCCAATTTTACTGATGGATGGGGACCTAGTTGAAGTTTAAGGATGATTAGGGTGTTATATGTCTCACGGAAAAGAGATGAAAGATTGAAAATGATATTTACCCATAATTTTATCCTATCCATTACAGTAGAAATTATTTCTTTTATAATTCTCCCTGTATCAATAAAAGTGTAAATTAATTGTGTATATATTAAGAGGTGGACAGTAGACACACTCAATCTCTATCAAAGGCCAGAAACTATGCATTGTTTATCATCAGCATTTAACGTATTTTTTTATATAAATTAAATAAATATTTATTTACATTTATGTGTAATATGAAGGGTGTTTATTATTTTTTTTAACATATCATATCTCAGACACTACTTGTTCGATTAAAATTTGTTCATATTTCGGATGTTCATAATCTAAGATAAGTAAAGAATTTAGTTAAATATCAGACACATTTGAGATATTTTTAATAAACGATTTTATAAATTGTACATTCGAAATATGCATGCAATATTTTTGTATCCTTTGCATTCGAAATATGGCTAGAGGACGTTTATATAAAGTATGAGAGTATCTCACCTTAAACTCAACCTCTATCATCTGTGTTATAGTCTTCTTTTTCGTCAAAGTTAAAAGGGTCATCCAACTGTATGACATCTCAAGAGTATGATAATGACTTAGAACATCTGTGACTTGAAAAATAACAAATGGCGGAGTAACAAGGAATTAAACACCCTTACTTCTTTCGCAAGATGACCCTATTTCAACAATGTATTTCGAATCAGACTCACTCTCCTTCTCCTCCACATGGCCACTCGGATCGACGTAGTGAATAGGATTTGTCACTAGTGATAAGCCCTGTTGGATTCAAGAAGAAGGCCCACCACCACTACTTATGTCACAAACCTCAGCATACCATTTAATCATATGTTCCGACATTAGTTTTGCATACATGTTGAACATTACCTGCACATGGTCATCACTTGAACCTAAAATATCCTATTTTGAAATCCTCCATTCAGCAGCGCTGATAGAAATATGTATCCAACCCTCTTAACCTCCTTAGAACCATCTGCACCTGTTTTCATTAAGATGACATTGGTCAGCGTATCAATAGAATTTAAACGACAAGTGCATAGCATTAGAAGAGAACATCACTTAAATATTATTCCATCCTCACCATTTCTTATAACTTCTTTTAGATAAACAATCATAAAGAAAAACTCACTATTAGTCATATATATTTATGAATATAGGGAGAAAAGAATGTAGTGTATAGATGGATTGTGATGAGTTATGGTGCTTAAGACTCTTTATATAAGTGAATTATTTTGGACGTAGCTATTTAGGATGCAGAGTATTCGATTTTATTTTACACACATCTCGAATGCACTACATCCAAAAAACATATCAATTTATATTGAATGTTCAGTACTGATATATGTACAAGCTTTTCAAAAAGTTTGATCTTGAGTGCGTCTAAGATATTAATTTTTAAACTCGTGTCATATTTTGAGTGCACTGAATACGTGATATACAGATATGTATATATCTTTCTTATATCTAGTGTATCCGATATGTGACATGTATATTTAAATTTGTAAATACTCTATAAATTATGTATTAAAATAAATAAAATATTTATTTGATTTATATAAGAAAAATCAAGCGCTCAACATCCTAAAAATAAGTTTATTATATTGTTTGTTTCAGATTCTATTTTAAGTTGAAAAGTCCAACCTTTTTCAATTTCCCATTCGGCCAAAATAAAACCGCATTTGTGTTAATAAACTCATAATCGGATCACCTCTTATCTTTAAGTTGCGCCTATAATTTGTTTGATATTGATATTACCTATAAGCTATGAAGCACGAACACTTTGCTGAGTTGTCGTGTCTGTGTGTTGGATACATTTCGGATACGACACTCATCGACACTCGTCTGGCACGCATGCCTGCCGTGTCCAACCGTGTCTTAATAAAAAATAAAAAATTCTTCTTCGGACATACTTGGACATACCTAAATACCATCACGTGTTAGCGTATCCAGTCTTATTCTTAACATGGACTAAATTTTGGGCAATAAAGAGAAGAGAAAGGTAAAATTTGTGTAATATTTTTCTCTTGATTTATTCTGCTGTATGCTGCTGTAATTATACAACTTCCACAAGCTCATCATATCTACAATCATATCTCTAGCAAATCTTTTTAATTTGTGAAATATTCTAATAGGATGCTAACAGAATGAAAAATACAAGCTGACTCGCACATTCTAGAAGAAATAAAAGAAGGGAGAAATAAACATGTGAATAAAAGAATCCCCAAGCTTGGATAAATTGGCATGAAAGGAATGTGTTGGAGAG
This sequence comes from Arachis ipaensis, assembly GCF_059453495.1. Taxonomy (NCBI): domain Eukaryota; kingdom Viridiplantae; phylum Streptophyta; class Magnoliopsida; order Fabales; family Fabaceae; genus Arachis; species Arachis ipaensis. The sequence continues at coordinate 6,419,767 of NC_142443.1, read as the reverse complement.
GCTTCGTAAATATATCCACCAATTGTCGCGAAGATGGGACAGGAAGTAACTTCATTACGCCAGCTTGAGCCTTTTGGCGAATGAGATGACAATCTACCTCCAAGTGCTTAGTCCTCTCATGGAACACATGATTGGAAGCAATGTGTAAGGCGCTTTAATTATCACAAAACAGAACAGGTGGACGATCACAAGACACACGAAGAAACCGTAACAAATCAAGATCCATAAAAGCTCGCATGTAGTATTAGCTAAGACTCGGTACCTAGCCTCCGTTGAAGATCTAGCAATAGTAGTTTGCTTCTTAGTCCTCCAAGAGTTTAAAGAATCTCCCAAAAAGAAGCAATAACCAGTTAATAAACGACGAATATCCGGGCAACTTGCCCAATTAGAATCACTGAAGTGAGATATCTAAAGACTAAGATCTAGGAAAGAAAAGACCTCTGCCCAGATTATTTTTCATATATCAAAGTACTCGATGAGCTGCTGCATAGTGAACATGAGTAGGAGTGGGCATGAATTGGCTAAGCTATTGGGTGGCGTAGGTGATATTCGGACGAGTTGTGGTTAGGTAAATCAACCGTCCCACAAGACCCCGATAAATAAATGGATCAAACAAAGGAGGACTATCATCTTGATGAAGTCTAGTGGTACTATCCATATGAATAGCTGCGGGTTTTGCACTCAGAAGCCTAGAATCATTCAAAAGATCCAAGAAGTATTTGTTCTGTGATAGAGAGATCCCCCGAGAAGAATGAGCTACCTCAATACCTAAAAAATACTTCAATGTACCAAGGTCTTTAATTTTAAAATTAGAGTCCAAAAGTCTCTTTATTATTGTTATCTCAGAAGAAGAACTTCCAGTAATCATAATATCATCAATGTAAACCAGTATTATGCAAATGTCAATGCCCAGAATTTTGAAGAACAAACTATAATCATAAACCGTCTGCTGGTATCCATAAGAAACAAGAAGAAGGGAGAGTTTCTCGTACCACATTCTATTGGATTGTCTCGATCCATATAATGATTTGAGCAATCTGCAACATTGATTTGGCTGAGAAAATTGAGGCCAGGGGGTAAAGCCATATAGACAGTTTTCGTCAAATCACCATGAAGGAAAGCATTGTTAACATCAAGTTGCTGGATTGGCCAATCCTTAATTGAAGTCAGAGCAAGAACAATTCTGATAGTTATAAGTTTCACTACCGGTGAGAATGTTTCAAGAAAATATACCCCTTCTGTCTATGTGAAACCCTTGGCTACCAAGTGAGCTTTATAGCGGTCAATACTACCATCAAGCTGGTGTTTAATCTTTTAAACCCATTTACACCCAATGAATTTTACGGTCGGAAGACACTCAACCAGAACGCAGGTCTTGTTCATCTCAACTGCAGTAATTTCCTCTCTCATGGCATGCTGCCAATGAGGAACCTTAACAATATTCTAAAAAGTCTTTGGTTCACAGTCAGAGTATAAAGATGAGAGGAACTTTGTATGTGAGGTAGAAAATAAAGCAAAAGAGAAGAATGAAGACAAATGATACCTTGAGCTTGAGGATGAATAAGTTTGGGGATTAAAAAAAAGTATTACAGACGTAATCAGAGAGACGAGTGAATAGTCGGGTTTGACAGTGGCTGTGTCGGGTGGACAGGGGAACAGTGATTGGTCCGGTTTGATTGGCTCAATGGAGTGAGGGGTTGTATGAGATTGAGAAGGAGAGGACGGGGGAGAGGTCACTGGCAAAGGTGAAGAACAAGGTTCACCAACGACATTGGAAGAAAGAGTAGGGATAACAAGGTAAATGGGATTGGGAGGAAGAAACGAAGGAGAATCCGGAGAGAGAGAGGGTTAGGTGCTTCCCAGAGAAGGGGGGCTGAAAATTATTATTGTGAAGTGGGTTTGAAGTATGGGATGGGTCATTGGGTAAAGGAATGGGCCCAATAGGAATTGAGGGTGCCTATAAAGTATTGGTGTTATTTGGGGTTGGATTATTTTAATGTGGTATAAGAGTGGAATCATTTTGTGTCGGCTGGTGATTGATTTTGGCTAAGGGAAGAATAAGTTCATGAAAGATCACATTTTTGGAAATTGTAATTTCCTTATGTTAAAAAAGATAAACAATATATTCTTTAAAACCATTTTGATAACCAAGAAAAATACCATTTTGTGCTCTTGAATCAAATTTAGAACGATGATTCAAAATAGTTGAAACAAAGCATAAACAGCCGAAAACTTTGAATTTATCATAATTGGGCCGTTTATTAAATTGAGTTTCAAAAGGAGTTTTAAAATTAAGAATGACATATGGAACTCTATTTATTAAATAAACTACATGGTTAATAACATAAGACCAAAAGGTGGTGGGCAAATTTGATTTGAAACATGAGAGTACGAGCAATATTTAGAATGTGTTGATGCTTACGTTCGACTCTCCCATTTTGTTGGAGCGTTTCAACGTAGCTTTGTTGATGAATGATGTCTTTTGATTAATAAAAAGCTGTCAAAAGAAATTCTGGATCATTATCTGATCGAATAAATTTGATCTTAGAGTTAAACTGTGTTTCAACCAAAGCAATGGAATTTTTGATATGTTGAGATACCTCACTTTTTTATTTTAACAAGATGACCCAAGTAAAGTAGCTAAAATCATTAACTATGGTTAAAAAAATATTTGTGATTGTGAATTGAGTTTTGACGAAAAAGTCACCATATATCCATATGTAATAATTCAAATATCATGCTAGCTTTATTATTACTAAGAGAAAAGAAAAACTTTGGTTGCTTAGAAAAATGGCATACATCACAAAGTTCATCATGATGCAAAGAAATAAAGGGATATTGTTTATGCAAGACATTAAACCATTGTTCAGACAGATGACCTTGTCTAAAATATCATAAGTTTAAAGATGTAATGGGTGTAATGTTTGTAGAGTTGATAGAGGAAGGTGATAAATTTGTGTTGTGGAAAGCTTGTTCAAGAACATATAATCCTTCTTTTAAGCTACCCAAACCAATCATCTTTAAACTGTTTAGTTCCTGCACAATATATGAAAATTATAAGAAAGTAACATCATAAGGAAGTTTAGATGTAAGTTTTGAGATGAAAATTAAATTAAAATGAAATCAAGGTAAATAGAGTAAGTCAGAAAGAATTAAAGAGGATGAAAATTGAACTACACCCTTAAAAGATGCTATAGCTTTGGAACCATTGGGCATATGGACAATTATTGGCTTAATTTTTATGTATGAAATAAAATAAGAGAAATTAGAGGCAATATGATTAGTGGCACCTGAATCTAACATCCATGCACCGTTAAAAATAGAGTGTGATGCAAAATTTAAAATTAAAAAAATATGAGAAGAACATAAAATATGGTACCCAAATTTAAGTTGGGGAGAAGCCCAATTTGAGATTGAGAGGAAGAGGAACTAAAGTGCTTGATCTCATCCTTAGACACTGAACTATGGGCCTCGACCCTTTTCAAAAAGCTCATTAAGGCGGTATGCTGGGTCTGGGTCAATCCAAGACCTAGTTTAGTTGGTGCCCTAATAGCTTTTTTTTTCTTGAACCAGGCTGTATGAAAAGGATGATGGAGCGGCGCCGTTGGAGAACAGAGTAGGGTTGGTAACGGAGGAATCGGCGCTGTTGATGGAGGGAATAGTGTGATCACCAACGTACGGCCATCTAGGGTATTACAGGTGTCCAGGTGGATACCCGTGATTTTCATAGCACACGTCTACCATGTGCCCTGTTCTTCCGCAATGAGTACATTGCTTGGAGGAACTCCCACCGTGTACTCTGCCGGAGAAACTAAAGCTGCGTTTGCGACAGTCTCTCTTGCTGAATTACCATGGCAAAAACTCGAGTGACTGGAGGCAAATGATCAAGGAGAAGTAATTGGAATCTTACCACTGAAAAACATTCATCAAGTCTCGTCAAGAAGCGGATGATGAAGTCTTGGATATGGTAAGTCTTTGCTGGGCATATACAGAGGGAGAGGGCGTGAATTTTCCATCTCTTCCTATAGAGTCTTAGGGCAGGAAAAAATCAGTGACAGAGAGTGAGCCTTGTTTAAGTGCATAGATTTTCTCCTGTAATTCAGCAATGCGCAATAGGTTTGACTGTGAAAAATGGTCTCAAAGATCTTCCCAAATAAAAGAAGCAGTAGATAGATAAATGGCACTTTGGGTAATGGAAGGTGAAAGGGAGTAAAATAATAAAAAAAGGACCAAATTATTGCACCTTTCCCAGGCAGGATAAAGTGGGTCATCAAAAGAAAGAGAATGGATTGAGCTTGTCAATAAGCCATATTTGTTTTGGGAAATTATGGCCATAGAGAAGGAACGACACCAAGAATGGTAGTTGTTTGGTATGATCAATAGGTGATGCGTGAGCATCTTATCTATCTTTTCCTAATGAATTTGCATCTAATTGTTGAATTTAATTAAGAATTAATTATATTTTAGCCACTATGGATGCTATTTTGAGTTTTGTACAATACTGTTTATTTTAGGTAGCATTTGGCGGAATTTGATGGAGTTTCTGCAGAGAAAGAGAAGAAGCCAAGGAGATGACCAGCGAATACCGACGCGAACGCATGGCTCACGCGACCGCGCGGAATGGAGGAAATCACAATGACGCAATCGCGTGCCTGACGCGAACGCGTGGACTGGAATCTGCACAAATGACGCGAACGCGTGGACGACGCGGACGCGTCACATGCGCCACGTGCAGAAAATATAGAAAAACGCTGGGGGCGATTTCTGGGCCGTTTTAACCCAGTTCTTAGCCCGGAAATCACAGATTAGAAGCTGCAGAATGGACAAATCAAGTGGTTCCCACCCATCAGTAGAAGACTTGTTAATTAATTCGAATTTAAATTCAAATCTTAAATTAGGAAAAGATATTATTTTAAGTTTAATTTTAAATATTAGATTTTAAATTTATTAGGATTAGTTATAAAAAGGGATCTGATGCCATCAGATAGGAACTCGGTACATTTTTACCTGAATCCTTATTTTCTCTTTTCCATGAGCAACTAAACCTCCACTGTTAAGGTTAGGAGCTCTGTCTATTTCTATGGATTAATTTTATTGCTTTTACTATTTTAATTTATGTGTGGATTTATAATTTAAGAATTGTTTTCGCTCTTTATTTTATGAATTTGGGTGGAACGGAAGTATGACCCTCTTTCTATTTGAGTTCTTGTAAAACTTGGAAAAGCTCTTTACCTGAACAACAGCTTGAAAACTATTTCTCCTAAATTTTAATTATCTGAATTTAATAGGATACGTGACATATAATCCTTTTACCTCTTGGATAATTAGAGTTTTTGTGGCATATAAACTAGAAATTGATTATCACCCTCTAATTGGAATTAATTGACCAAGGAATTGGCAGTTAGGTAGTGTTTGGTAGAGAGACAGAGATTGAGAGACAGATACTGAGAGACAGTGACAGAGAGACAAGAATTAAAATAAGTCTCAGTATTATGTTTGGTATAAAATATTGTTCAAAATATAATACAGAGACTAAACTAAATGAAATGACCAAATTATCCCTACTAATTAAAAGAAAAAACAAATATAAAACCCAAATCCAATCCTTCAGACAACCATTTCCCCTTCCTCCTTTCTCAATCCCTAATCTCCCGTCAGTTCACCCAATTTCGCCGCCTCAATCTCTTGCTTGGCGTCGAGTTCGCCGTCGACGAGGAAGCCTTGCCACCGTTTCATCAATTCCTTCGCTTACGGTTCTCTCCATCTATCTCTCTCTCTCACGTTCGATCTCTCTCTCTCTCTTGCTCTCTCTCACTTTCTTCTGTTGGTTGCAGGGGCAAATTGGTTGGTATTCATGCTGGAAACAGGGGCTATCCTCCGAATAAGGTATGTAAGCTGATGATTATGATAATTTTGATACCAAATTTCTGATGATTCAATGATGACACTGATATGAGATAGTTAGCATCGTTGTTAACTTTGAATAAAGTCACGATTTGAAAAGTTGTTTTTCACAGTGAGTGATTTTGAGTTTGTGGTGTCTGAAATTTAAAAGGAGAAAATGGTTACATGGTGATTGAGTTTTAGAGCACATAACCTAGTTTGTCTTTGCTGTTTTTTATTGTATTTCAAGAACCAAAATTGCTTGCAGTTGATATGCTTATTGGTTGCAACTATTTTACTCTGCCAAATTGCTTGCAGTTGATATGCTTATTGGTTCCATGCTCAGACTCGATATGTGCTTCTGAGGTTCAAGGTGCAGCTACTGAATGTTCTCAGGCTAATCAGTGCAGCTATACATTTCAGTATGGAGATGGAAGTGGAACGACAGGATATTATGTTTCTGATGCAGTGTATTTTGATATGATCCTGGGACAGTCTTCACTTGCTAACTCTTCAGCGACTGTTGTTTTTGGGTGAGTATGTGTGCTTTTTACTGTGAATAAAGTTTATGTGTCATCTTACTCATCTATTGGTTTTGCTATTATTCCTATGTTCATTTTGATGCGTATATGGTCCGGTTGATGATTATTTTGTTAATAGGTGTAGCAACTATTTGTCTGGAGAATTGACTAAATCAGATAAAGCAGTTGATGGAATTATTGGGTTTGGCCCTGGTCCTCTATCTGTTGTATCACAATTGTCTTTGCGTGGTATAACACCCAAAGTTTTCTCTCATTGTTTAAAAGGAGATGGCAATGGAGGAGGCATACTAGTTCTTGGTCATATTTTGGATCTAAATATAGTTTATACACCACTGCTTCCATCACAGTAAGTTCTTCTGCACTTTGTCTACTTTAGCCCCTTGCTAGTGACCCGCTTTTTTTATTTTTTCAAAAGCAATATTAAAAGAAATTTATGGATATAAAATATGAAGTTGCTCAAGAATTGGGTTCTTAAAATATTTGTTATCCTATTATGCTTGCTGTACAACTAATTGATAGTTTTATGAGATATATTATGTAGGTTTGACTATTTCTTTTCTTAAATTTCAGACCTCATTACAACGTAAACCTCCAGGGCATTTCTATCAATGGACAACCCCTCTCCAAGCAAGCTAATGATATACAAGTGAGAAACCTAGTGGATACATAACTTATGCATCACTGAATCTCTTGAAGGCAAACGGAACTACAGATTAAGTTATAGTGTTGGGTTTTAAATTGCAGCAGGAGTATTTGTGTGTAATTTGTTTGTATTTGTAAACATGTTGTAAAAGCATGTATAGGAATGAATTAGCTTGACTGATTTGTTGACATTAAATTGTTGAAATTAGATTGGCTGTTTTGGGAAATTCTTGTATTCTTGAAATTCTTGGGAAATTAGATTGTTGACATTAATATCATACAGAGCATTTAATATAGATGGGAATAAGAACTTGCTAATAACAGATGGAAGGAGACTGAATTTAACATATTGAACTTATTAATATAAATTCATGAAGCATTAGTTTGATTATTCAGTATCTAATATTACCTTGAAAATTTATGAAGCAATAATTTGAAAAGTCAGAATCTAATAATAACTTGTGAATCAGGACATTTCACCTAATAATTTACTGAATTCATAAAAATAACTAAATCATCCTAATAAGTTAATGAATTCATAAACATAACTACATAAAAATAACTAAATCATCCTAAATTCATAAAAATAACTAAATCATTCTAACTAGTTATTGAATTCATAAAAATAACTAAATCATCCTAACTATGTTCAACAAGAATCGTTAACTAGAACAACTTATTCTAATTGAGAATGGATCGCACATAACCACTCTTCTGAGAATCCTTCAAACCCCAGAAAACCTTCTCCATCTGTGCATTATTAGCAAATTTCACTGCAACCTGCACCACCTCATCGTTATCGAATCCAAGCTGTTCAAGCTTCTCACCGACCATGAACTTCTCATTCACCCCAGATATAGCATCAGCAAGAACTTGGGCATTCCTTCCTTGTTCAGCAGTCGAAAATTGCACCTGTTCAACCATCCTCTCTAGAATATCATTTTGCTTCCACTTCTTTTCCGAATGCCTTCCGCTAGCTGCACAGGCATCAGAGTGTGAACCTGCTCCTTGTCCTTCATGAAAACTTACATTTGCTGACATTCCAAAATCGTCCAAACTTGGACAATGATCTTCCTCCTCCTCTTGAACTTGCTCCTGTGCGTCAAAACCACTGACTGCACTTGCACCCGTGGCTCGATCCTTTCCGAATATACCCTCTAATCAGTGGAACAAAGGGAATGGCTTACTAGGAGTATAAAATTTGGTTGGGTGTGCCTGTGATGAAACTTACAGAAGTTAGTATACATATTCTAAAGTCACTAATAAAATAATTTCAAGTAAGTTTGTTAACAACCTTCATCCACGCATCAAGAACGTCTCTACTATCAACATCTACGCACTGTTTTTCAGAATTTCACCCAAATCCACTACATGCCAGCATCTCAGAGGCATATTGATACTTCTCCTTCAGTCGCTTATGCTTATTCTTGCAATGCTTGGCCGTTACCGTACAAGTTGGGAATGCTTCCAACATCTTCAAGGCTAATTTTTCAAAAGTTCCTGGACTAAATTGTCCACAATCAGCTTTCAAACCATCAACAACACACTCCTCCATAAAACCAACAAATGCTTCAGTTTCTTCATCAATCCACATGCGTTTGTCCATTGTCATCTAAGAAGAAATGTAACATGCAATAAGTTGTACAATCCATTAAAATCAAACATCACCTATGATAATAGAAATCTACCAATGCAATAATTAGTCATATTAATAATTATGAATATTACAAACAAGGCTTACAATAACCTTTTAAAAATTTCAATGACAAAAAATCCAACAAAAACAATGGAAAGTCTTTCGCACACAAATTTAGCTATTACATAACAAGTTTCATGCCAAATTAAACATGGAGATTCAAGTTGGGCCTATAATCTATCCTATTCCGTACGACTAGCTCGCCACTCTTCGTACATCTCAATTGCAATGTTGTCACGCTATTGTGTCCACTCATTCGTATTTTCAACCACATCGATCAACTCATCTGGTGCTTCCTCTTCGACGGGCAGAAATTCATCTAAGAAGCTAGTTTGCTCTTCCGGATCCATATCCATGTTCTTCCGAATAAAATTTTGCAAAAGACAACAAGCAATTATGATCTGATTTTGTGTTTTTATAGGGTAAAAGCTAGGGCTTCTTAAAATTGACCATCTCTTCTTAAGTAATCCAAAGCATCGCTCTATGACATTCCTAGCAGAAGAATGCTTTCTATTAAAATACTCCTGGTAGTTGCGAGGTGCACGTGTTCCTTGAGCCCACTCTCTAACATGATAGCGAGTGCCTCTATATGGTGCTAGGAACCCAGGACCATTTGTGTAACCCGCATCCACTAAATAGTAATTACCTATAAATATTACATACAAACAAAATAAGCTCTACAACTCTGCAGTCAAGCTTAATGTCAAAATCTAACTTATGACTTATAAATTAGATATTACCATGAGGTATCTTGAGACTATTACCACGAGTGATTGCATCTCGAAGTATTCTTGAATCAGATGCCGATCCCTCCCACCCACTAAGTACATAAACAAAGCTCATATCTCGATTACACACTCCTAGGACATTAGTACATATTTTACCCTTCCTTGTTCGATATCCTTACTTATCAGACTCGGGGACTGTCACCTCTATATAAGTGCCATCTAATGCTCCCAAGCAACCCTATAATTCACAAAAAATTACAACTTTTAGATAGACAATCCTTCCAGGCTTAAAACAAATTACATATATAATCCATTTAGGTTTACCTTAAACTTTCTCCATGTTGGGTCTATGCAATC